>NC_073381.1:40154055-40454055 GCF_028641065.1 Leucoraja erinaceus | reverse complement strand
CTAATTCATACAGATCTTCGAGCGTTTTAATTCCCATTCTTTCCCATTGTATAAATGATTTGTCTATGATTGATGGTTTAAACGATGGATTATTGACTATTGGTATTAAAAGAGATAGGTTTCTTAATTTTAGAGTCTGTTTTTTTTTTTTCCATTTTCTTTTTTTGTTATGTATAATTGGATTTTTATTATATTTTTTATTATTCAAATTTGTTGGTGAGAGGATGGTCGCTCCTATATTACTCGGGGAGCAGTCCCCTTTTTCCATTACCATCCAGTCCGCCTGCTGTGTAGAATTGTCCAGCAGGTGAATCATATTTTATGTAATATTTACTGCCCAGTTATAATACATAAAATTAGGGAGCGCTAGACCCCCCCAGCTCTTTTCGTTTATTAAGGTGTGCTATTTGTATTCTATGGGATTTATAATCCCATATAAAAATTGGTTATGTTTGAGTCCAATTTTTTTGAAAAACATTTTTTGGGGGGTATATAGGTATTGATTGAAATAGGTATAGAATTTGTGGTAAGAAAACCATTTTAATAGCATTTATTCTGCCTATTAAGGACATCGGAAGTGTTTTCCAGAATTTAATCAGATTATTCAATTTCTTGAGTAAAGGATTATAATTGGCTTTAAACATATCCTGGTAATTTCTAGTAATTTCAATTCCCAAATATTTGAATTTTTCTGTGGCTATTTTAAAGGGAAATTTCCGAAGCTGTGTTGAGTCTTTTGGTTTTATCGACATAATTTCACTTTTGTTCCAATTTATTCTATATCCTGAAAAGGATCCAAAGTCCTCTATTAAGTTTAATATGTTTGGTATACTAATTTGTGGTTTTGTGATGTACAGTAGTACATCATCGGCATATAGAGATATTTTATTCTTTGAGTATTTTGTATTATAACCATAAATATCCGGATGAGTTCTTATTTTTTCAGCAAGGGGTTCAATTATCAAAGCAAATAGCAGCGGTGATAATGAGCATCCTTGTCTATTGCCCCTTGATAGTTCAAATTTCGAGGATAAGATATTATTAGTTAATATTCTAGCCGTAGGTTTGTTATATAATAGTTTTATCCATGCGATAAAGTTTTCTCCCAATTGGAATTTTTGCAATACTTTAATCATATAATCCCATTCTACTTGATCAAACGCTTTTTCTGCATCCAGTGAGATAATAGATAACTCTTGGTCGTGAGGTTTATGTGAGTGCATTATGTTAAGCAAACGTCTCAAATTATTAAATGAATGTCTCTTAGGTATAAATCCTGTTTGATCTCCATTTATTAATCTACTAACGTACCTGCTTAATCTACTGGCTAGTGTTTTCGCTATTATTTTTTGATCCGTATTTAACAAAGCAATAGCTCTATATGAACCTGGTTCTTCTATGTTTTTATCTTTTTTAAGTATTAATGTGATCGTTGATTCTGCTAATGTTTCGGGTAAGCTTTGCTCTTTAAAAGCGTGTGTATACATTTTCTGTAATCGTGGGGTAACTATATCATAAAAGGCTTTATAGAATTCACTACTGAATCCATCTGGTCCTGGTGTTTTACCATTCTTTAGTGTTTTTATTGTGTCTTCTATCTCCTTAGAAGTAATTATTGCTCCCAGTTCCTCTTGTTCCCTCAATTCTAATTTTGGAAGGTTACAATCTTCCAGAAATTCTGAAATTTTATTATTATCTATTGACGTTTTAGATGTATATAAATTTTCGTAGAATTGAGCAAATCTTTTATTGATATCCTTGGGTAGTGTTAATAATTCCCCACTATCTGATTTAATCTTTAGTATTGCATTCTCTTTTTCCCGTTTTTTCAACTGGCGTGCTAAGAGTTTGTGGGGTTTGTCCCCGAATTCAAAGTGTTCTTGTTTTGTAACTTGGAATAATGTTATAACTTTCTCTGACAATAATTTATTCAGCTTGAATTTCAATAATAGGATTTTATTATGTTTATCCATAGTTGGATCTTTAGCATTATCTATATCTAATTGTTTTATTTGTTCTTCTAAATGTCTTTGTTCTTTCTTATTCTTTTTATTTTGGTAAGCTTGAAATGAAATAATGACTCCTCTAATAAATGCTTTAAAGGATTCCCATAATAGCGTGGGGGATATATCTGGTGTATCATTTATCTCAAAGAATAAGTCCATCTGTTTTTTTAGATATATACTCCCTTGTGGGTCTTTTAAAAGTTGCGAATTAAACCTCCAGAACGATTTATTCATGGACATTCCTTCTAATTTTAAAACAAAGGTTAGAGGAGAGTGATCTGAAATCGCATTAATGTGGTATTTAGGATTCATAGTGTGTGTAATTAATTTTGTATCCACAAGAAAATAATCTATCCGTGAATATGTTTTATGCACCGTTGAATAGAATGAGTAGTCCCTTCCCTAACACCAGACTTTTATTCTGTATTTGAAGGCATCCAATTTCTAGGTTTGGGTCTTCAATATGATTGAATTCTAAATTGATGTAAATTGTGCTTTAAGGAACCTGCCAAGATTCTCCTGTACTTGTGATGATTTTGTCTTAGTGTTATAAAATCAAGTTATATATCTATGTAGGAAGTATATATTTCCCATGGCATGAAAAGAGAAAGCCATGAATCGCAGGATCATATTTTAATCTTAGCAGCACTGTCATGCACTGGGTAGGTTTTTCTAACCAAAGCCACTCATTTTTATTTCTCAGAACTCACACCTATTTACTTACAAAGTATATAGGCACAAAAGATAGTGCTCCAAATATTTCAGATACAATGTTATGCAGCCCTTGTAAATATATTCTAACATTTTAATTATTATGACTATATTTACACACCATGTTAACTAATGATGCTTCAGATTCTTTGAATGAATTGTGCTGAACAAATGCGTAGCTCAACATATTTTCTTAAGTGAAATTGGTAAAATGAAAAATATGCAATTTATTTCCTTCTCATGTCAATATTTGCCATCATAGCAGCAGCAAAATAAATGACTTATTTGATCATTACAAAGTAAATATTCCATCAAGATTAGTAACATTGGGATCTCTCCACATGTTTCTTTCTAAAGTCAACATAAATTTGACACAACCTTTGAAATACTTGCTGGGTTTACATCTAAATTGCAAATTAGCTTCCACAAAGAGAGTTACATTCTGCAATTACATTTGTAGCTACCTTTTCAATTTGCTTTGTATCAATATTGAACATGCAATTGAACATTTTTTTGGGAATTATGTTTGTTTCCAGCTGATCATCCAATTTTGCACTCATTACTTTTCTTCATTAACATTGCATTCATCCCTTTGATTTACTCTTGTTCTTAGTCCTGCATCTTTTTCCCCTAATTTTGAATCTTCATTGGTTAAAGACCTTACCCTGTAGGTTTTGTAGCTCATTTCAATCCCACAAACCCAGTTTCTCACAACCCCACTATCAGTGTGGACTTTAAAAGAGCTTTATTTTCACATGAAATGTGCAGAGGCAATTCACGTGGAAATGAAGTTCAGAGAGGAAGTGACAGAGAATGCAATGTATTGTTACAGAGAACATTTAATGGTGATGTTTGGAGTTGAATTTCTGGATATCCATTTTCACTCTATCAAAGTGTATCATCATTAATGGTGATGGTTAAACTACCACATTTCAGAAAATAATCCTTTGTTGCTTTCAAAAAAACATCCTAGCCAACATTTTGAAAGCCCCCTTTAGTTTAAAAGGTTTAACTTCTGCTTAAACCTTTTGCACCTTCAAAACACCTTACCATGTAAAACCTTTTTGAAAAAGCAAAATATGTTTCCCCCTTTCTGTGTATCAAAAACATAAATACATTTAATTACATAAAATAAGCTTCATCACCTACTAGCTACATGGACAATTAAGTTGTGGCACTATCACCTACATTTTTTTTATTTTGCTTCAATGGCACACAATTTCACATGCTCCTCTCAAACCCAAATCATATACTGGATTCTCAGTCAACAGAAATGAAATCTTTCTATGCAATTTGGCAATCAGAACTCAGAGTTCTATAGGTTTCACTGTGATTTTCTCTCACTCTACCAAACTCTAGTGAATGCATGTGATCCAAATCTTTCCTCATTAAATAGATCATCCTTGGAATCAGTTTGGTAAAGTTGTTTACTGCCATAATGGAGGAAGCGTAACAACCAACCTTCGCACAATGCCTAGCAACAACGATGAGATAAATGCTCAAATAATCTATCATGAACATGTTAGCTGGGACTTTTCCCAAATTCTAATTTTGTATCTTACATTTCTAAAATTTAGTTCGCTGCACTGCTCTTTACTGTTTAAATCTAGCAATTAATTGGATATAAGATTTACAAATCTAGAACTAGAATCTAAATCCAAATCTAAAATCCAGTATGTGGATTTTGAAATAAAGGGAACATGTTGTACAATGATAAAAATAACAATGCTTTCAGTAAATGGCCTGGCCAAAATGGATCTTTACTGTTTGTTCCAAATTAAATCATCAATTGTGATATATCTTTATAACCGCCAAGAGGCAATTACAGAAGACTAATTTATAACATACGTATGGCCTCTTTGTCTTTATCCAACAAAAGCATATTGTGGAGTTCCAATTAAGAGACAGTGAATGAAGATGAAGCTTCATCTGCTCTGACTGGTTGTATCATGTGCGGGCAAAGTTTTTTTTTTAATGACCAATCGCAAGCTTCTCTTTAAACACAATATCATTGGCCAAGTACCACAGCCTTGCAATTTACTGATTGCGACTGCAATCAGCTAAGCAAATGGGGTCAATCTGAATTTGAATTAGAATCATGATTCACTTGTCCTAAGGGAAAAGTTGTCGGAAGCATTTATGTCTTGTGTGAATGGAGATTGCAAAATGCCATTGATACAATAGACATGAACATTTTATTTCTAGTGTAAACATAAAGAATAGACGGGCCTCATATGATGCAGATATTCATACTGTGAATGATATTCATTAATTTCTTGGAAAATACAAACAAGCCATTGTTCCAAATGTGTTTGTCCTAAATGAAGAGGCTGAGTGGGGTAAGAAACTCCTGGAAATTATTATTGTAAAAGTCACCAATACACAACTCCCTGAAGGCTGTTAGGAATAGAACAAGATATTGCACATATGGGGAGATAATCAGATGCTCACAGAAAAATATTTGTCTGCATGCACATAAATAAAAGTATAAAGGTTTAAAAAAAAAGCAATATATCAAGTTCAAGTTCAAGTTTACATTTATTGTCACTGTACTTATTGGGACAGAGAGATTTGGGTTGCCATATAGCCATACAAATAAAAAGAACACAACACACAATAGAATTTAACATGAACATCCCCACATCAATGTTTCCCACTGTGGGGATGAAAGTTCAGTCATCTGCCTTCAGTCATTGTGGTTGGGGCATATTGAGGCCTCCGCAGTCGCCACAATGGCGGCCCGATGTTTCAGGCCCTTTCACCGGGTGATGGAACTCCGGCATCGGAAGAACACTCTCAGCTGCCGCGGCTTCCGAAGTCCACAGGCCGAGCTTTGTAAAAAAAATTGAAAACCATGTATCATTTTCCTTCCACTTCACAATTATGTGCCACTTTGTGTTGGTCTATCACATCAAATCCCAATAAAATACATTTACGTTTGTGGTTGTAATGTGACAAAATGTGGAAACGTTCAAGGGGTATGAAAACTTTTGCAAGCCACTGTCTATATATATAAAAACAAAGACACACACACACCTGTATTTCTAAACGTCTGATGTTGACCACTTCCTGTACTGTATATTGATTTTAGACGCTGCCACTTACGTCTGTGAATTTTGGCCATCTTACTCAGAGTCTCCCTCCGCTGCGCAGGACAAGAGGATTTTTCCCATCGATTAAAAATAAAAGAGTTATTAGTGTTTAGAAAATGTTGAGATTCTCTCTCCTGAAGGCCACGCCCTTTCCGGAGGAACTATAAAACGTGGAGGTGTTGAGTGCCTCAGTCAGTCCCTGCAAGATTGGGGAGCGAGAGGGTCATGTCTCAGTCTGAGCTGTGAATAACACTGAACACATGTATACTAAACTGTTTTGTGGTTTTACTGACCTCGAGTGCCCTTAATGTGGTTTGAAAATGAAAATGTGGTTGGTTTGAAATAAAGCACAGCAAATGGTTGGTGGTGGTTGCTTTGAAATAAAGCACAGCAAATGGTTGGTGGTGGTTGCTTTGAGATTAAAAAAACACAGCAAATGGTTGGTGGTGGTTGGTTTGAAATGGCAAATGATTAAAAGTCCAAACGAGACAACTTCCTGTTTGCGCTGTATATTGATTTTAGATAAAACGTTATGACTTAAGGCTGTGATTTTTGGCCATCTTACTCAGTCCCCCTCCACTCATCAGGTGCAGAGAATTCTCCCCATCAATGAAAAATAAAAGTGTTACTAGTGGTTAAAAACTGTTGAGAATCTCTCTCCTGTCAATCACTCCATGAAGGCCACGCCCTTCCAGTGGGAGGGGGGATGGATTATAAAACCCGGAAGTGTGGGTGTGGCTCAATCTCTGCAAGATTTGTGGTGGTGGGTGGTTGGTTGGTGTGTCACGACTCTGTCTGAGCTGTGAATCAACTGAACACACTGAATGTCTACTGAACTGTGAGTATGGTGTTTATGTGGTGTTTTGTGTGGTTTTATGGTTTCACCCTGCTTGAAATGGTATGAAACTGCATGTGAATGTGGTGGCCTTGCACCCTGCATGAAATGGTATGAAACTGCATTTGAATTTGGTGGCATTGCACCCTGCATGAAATGGTATGAAACTGCATTTGAATTTGGTGGCCTTGCACTCTGTTTGAAATGGTTTGAAACTACACTTGAATTTGGTGGCCTTGTATCCTGCTTGAAGTGGTATGAAACTGCACTTGAATTTGGTAGCCTTGCACCCTGCTTGAAGTGGTATGAAACTGCACTTGAATTTGGTGGCCTTGCACTTTGCTTGAAGTAGTCTGAAACTGCACTTGAATTTGGTGGCCTTGCACCCTGCTTGAAGTAGTCTGAAACTGCACTTGAATTTGGTGGCCTTGCACCCTGCTTGAAGTGGTTGGAAACTGCACTTGAATTTGGTGGCCTTGCACCCTGCTTGAAGTGGTCGGAAACTGCACTTGAATTTGGTGGCCTTGCACCCTGCTTGAAGTGGTTGGAAACTGCACTTGGATTTGGTGGCCTTGCACCCTGCTAGAAGTGGTAAGAAACTGCACTTGAATTTGGTGGCCTTGCACCCTGTTTGAAATGGAATTTCAAGGAATAGCCGTGAGTCAACTGCCAGCCCACCAGCCATGAGTGAGCTGCCAGCTTGAGTGACTGAGCTGCCACCCTAAGAATCCATTTGGCCCACAATGTCCACACTAGCCCTCTGGAAACCAGTCCCTTCAGCCCCCAACACCCATACTGGCGCTCCAAAAAACCCCCCCCCCCCCCCCCATTATATATATATTATATACACTAAACCCAAACTTGAACAGAGTTTTGCACAGAGCATGGAGGCCATTCTCTCCAGTTTGGAGGTAGTAGCTTTATCCATTTCAATTTATGCTGATCCAACACGTCATACATAAACAAGGGTTGTCCAATGTTACAGTTTCCATTGCAAGCATACACGTTACAAAACATCAGAAAGTTGTAGATAGTGGAAGTTCAGACTGCTATTATGGCTCTGGATAGTACCGAATAATGGTATTGTCTGTGCTCTGGTTGAATGGCAGTGTCTCTGTGGAGCATTATGCCCCTGTCCCACTTAGGAAACCTGAACGGAATCCTCTGGAGACTTTGCGCCCCACCCAAGGTTTCCGTGCAGTTCCCGGATTTGCAGGTGGTTGCCGGAGGTTGCAGGTAGTGGAAGCAGGTAGTGAGACTGACAAAAACCTCCGGGAACCGCACGGAAACCTTGGGTGGGGCGCAAAGTCTCCAGAGGTTTCCGTTCAGGTTTCCTAAGTGGGACAGGGGCATTACTCTGCTCATCTCTGTTAGGATGAGAGAATTTATGATCTCATCATTACCACTGTCCTTGTGTCCGTGATGTTAACTGTCAGATAGGGAAGATGCAGTTCAGAACCAGGTCTTAGGCTCAGAACTGCTCACGGTCATTCTTCACGGCTATCGAAAGACCGAAATCCTGCCAGTCTATGCTACAGCCATTGTAGAAGCTCTGGGTGAGAACAAAGTGAAATGAAACTGATACGATTAAAAAATAGCATAATTTTGGTTTCACAAATGTGGCTTGGAATATTGATTTGATGTTGGATTCTACTTTGTCATTGCAGTCTAGTGGTCACTATGTCGGTCAGCAAAGGGGAAGGTAATTGGGAATTGTTGTGAAATAGGGAACTGCAACCTTGCTCATTGGAAATGCAATCCAATAATATCCTGGCCAAAGAGCAGTTCTTTAGATTCCTTCTCCTTCTGCTGCATATATGCAGCTTCATGCAGACCACCATGAATCGTATGATCCACTCTGCTCTGTAGTGTGAGGCTCCTTCAGAACAATGCAGGCAATATACCTACTGCTTGAGAAGAGCAGAGCTCTATCTAGTTGCAGTTTAGTTTAGAGATACAGTGCGGAAACAGGCCCTTCGGCCCACCGAGTCCACGCTGACCAGCGATCCCTGCACATTAACACTATCCTACACACACGAGAGACAATTTTGACATTTATACCATGCCAATTAGCCTATAAACTTGTACGTCTTTGGAGTGTGGAAGCAAACCGAAGATCTCGGAGAAAACACACGCGGTCACGGGAAGAACGTACAAACTCCATACAGACAACACCTGTAGTCAGGATTGAACCCGGGTCTCTGATGCTGTAAGCGCTGGAAGGCAGCAACTCTACCGCTGCGCCACTGTGCCGCCCAGTTGACTCTTACCGTTTTGCAGAATAATATGTTGAGTTCCAATTGCACAGTGGAAACAAGAGCCGGATAGTGAGATAATATCCCTTGTCCCCCAGCTAACTCAGTGATGTGTATTTTAGGAATGCTCTTGTAAAATCAGCATTTTCAACTATTGACTTGTCTGCCATGTATACTTCCAGTGTGCAAGAGCAGTGCACATTGTGCTGCACAGCTATCTTAACCTTTGTCACACTGCAGCTTCCACACACTGTTCCAAGGCAGGTTCCTCAAAATGGGTATCGAATTCAAAAGGTATCGGAATTAATTTGGCTCCCATCACAGCCAAGATTCAAGCAATAGTGACCTGAAATCTGCAGCCATTGTTTCTTGGTGTAAATTTATAAATTCAATTTTCTTCCCTGTGTAAATTATAGAAAAATTGGCATAAGGTTGATAAAAAAAAGAACTGATGCAATAAGATGCTGTCCAATGCTCATTAAAAAAAATAGAAAAAAACTAATCAAGCAGAGGTCTTGTGTGTCATTAAATATTAAGATACATTTACTCAAGTACGTCATAAACAGTTTAAAATATACATGGTCATGAAATATTTTTTTCAAAATTGTCACGACATTGGGAAGGGACATAATAGGTTTCAATATTAAATGGATTTTTTATTATTGTCAAAGGAGTAACAAAAGCAACTTAAGAAATCTTTATCCTTATCCCACTGGCATCAGATAACAGTTCAGGTTAGGGATGGAACTGGACCTTTTTATTCAGTATCATCTCATGTTTTTCAGTGTACTCGTTCAGCCAGCTGGAGATCTGGCAAACATTTCAATGTACATCCCATCATTTTATGTCTCATATAAACAGTGCTTCTAATCCATGAATCATTGCCTTACATGCTACCTGCATCTCTTGCTCAATCATGCCTCAGGCTGAGCAGTAATTACAGTTGGATTTCACGGGCGTAACACAGGAGAGTTATCAGCTGCTGCTGAATTGTAATTACTAGCAGCAAGTATACACAGCATTTATGACAGTGTCTTCCCAATGTCGGTTTATTCAAAAAGCACATGCACAGCTCACAGAAACTACAGAACTGGTCTATATAACCGTAGCATTTCAAATCCTTGAGAAAACTTACCTAAACTTAACTAGACTACATAAACAGAACCAAGCTGGTGTTCAAATAGCACCCACAGTGTCATTTACAGTGTCTACAACCACAAAATGGCATCACAGGCACTGGAGAAGTGAAGCAAAAAATATGTTTGGGTATACACACACACTCACTCACTTGCATGTGCGCACACACACACATACACATTCACAGCTGTGACAGCACTCACAACCAGATAATTAACAACCAGAGACCCCATGAATGTGAGGCTTCAGCAGCTATGCCAACCATTCTGGAGGGGACAAAATGTGTAGGAACGAACTGCAGATGCTGGTTTAAATCAAAGGTAGACACAAAATGCTGGAGTAACTCAGCAGGACAGAGGAGAGAAGGAATGGGTGATGTTACGGGTCGAGACCCTTCTTCAGACTGATTTTTTCGGTTTGAGACCCTTCTTCAGACTGATGGGAGCCCTGCACTGCGCTGGGCCTCAGTGCTGGACTTGGGTTCAGCCTCCCAATGGAAGATTATGCCTGGAACCAGGCCGGAGAAAAACCATGACCGAAGGGCAGTCAACCAGTGAACTTAACATCATCATGTGATCCAACTCCATAATGCTTAACTAAAACATTACTGAAGGTTAATAACTTTTTAATAGTGTGTGTTACGCCAATGTAGGTAGAAACATAGATATTTGTTAGGAAAGGAGGTAATTTACTCAACCTTAGCTGTGCCGGCTGAGAAAGAGTTATCCCCACAAACTTCCTTATTCTCGTGCCTGATCTGTAGAGGCATAGGTTACTGCACATTAAGTACAAATTTCAAGGACTTGTTTGTGATGACCAATTCTGCCTCTACCACGTTTAAGGCAGTGAGCTCCACTCCCACCATTCTTCGTGACAATACAGATTTCCTCTAATCCCAATAGTCCATGTACCAAATATCTTAAATCAAGATTCCACGATAACTGTGCTCTCTATTCAGACCCTTCTCATCTAGGTACCATGTTACTATATGCACCAGTAACTCTCTCTTCACCCACCAAATAAAACACCCTCCATTCTGCACAGCTTCTCATTCATAGCTTAAATTCGGGAGTTCTGGCAACATCCTTGTAAATCTTCTTCCAACATTATTTGAAGCAATTGCATCCTTACTCTAATGCCTCTTAACCACATTACCTGCTTATCCTGCTACCTTATATTTACAATACAAATTTATTATCATTTGAGCCCCAGTGAGACTCAAACGAAATGTTGTTTCCACAGCCATACAAACAAAGACACTGTCTTACAGACATACACATAATTAAATTCACTCACAGTCTGTGATGGAAGGCAAGTCTTCTACCCCTGTTCTGTGTCTCTCCCGATTCCATGATGAGTCCCACGGCCATTTTATTCCTCCCGGTCTGAAAGTCCAAGGTTCCCCCATATTGCCGGGCTTTCTTTCCAACCCGATTCGCGTTGCGGGAGCTCCGGGAATTACACAAGCTCCCAGTCCCAGTCCAACCTTGCGTTGCTGGAGCATTTTTTAATTGATTAAAAGATGCAGCATGGAAACAGGCCCTTTGGCCCACTGGATCAACGCCAACCATTGATCACCCATTCATACTAGTTCTACGTTATCCCAATTTAGCATCTACTCCCGACACACTAGGATCAATTTACAGAGGCTGATTAACCTACGCACCTGCACGTCTTTAGTCCATATGGCTTTCTCCAGATTCATACCAAGACCCAGCACCATGATTAAAGATACAAAAAACAGGCCCTTTGGCCCACGGATCAACGCTATCACCCAGGGAAAATCTATGCAACACTAGGATCACAGAGGCTGACACGCATCTGCAGATGATAGCACCTTACAGCTAACGGGTGGCAAACATCGATAGCACCTTACATCATGGTGCACGGTGGTAGAGGTACCAGAGCCCAGGGGTTTGATCGTGACTACAGGTGCTTGGCTGTACGGAGTTTGTACCTACTCCCTGTGACCCGAGTGAGTTTTCTCCGAGATCTTTGGTTTCCTCTCACACTCCAAACACGTACAGGGTTGTAGGTTAATTGGCTTGGAATAAAAATGTAAAATTGTCCCTAGTGTGTGTAAGGTAGTGTTAATGTGCAGGGATCACTGGACGGCGAGGACTCGGTGGGTCAAAGGGCCTGTTTCCACTCTGTACCTCTAAACTAAACTAAACTAAATTGGGATCAAACCCAACTTTGGAGTGAGTCAGGGGCTTTACCAGCCGTGCCACCATGCCACTCTTTCCTGCCTATCTGACATTCATTGATAGACTGTCTTGCACTTCATTCCTCATTCTCAATCAAACAGCCAAGCTTTGAATCTTCTTCACATATCCTGGTCATAATTCTCTACACTTATTTCTACATCATTTATGTATGTCACAAAATACAAGTGATTATCCTTTCCTAGTTTTTCACAAATCTCATTTGATTCCATCATTGCTTTTTTTTTTAATGGATTTCCTTAGGTACAAAAAATAGTGTTTCGCTTATTTTTGTGACTCGAGTTTATTTTCATGAATTTTTATAATCACAGTTCTATTTTGTTGGCAGCACCAAGTAGTTTTGAGTTATATTTGGATTGACAGTTATGTTCCATCCACTTAACAACATGCAGTAAGTTATACATTAGGTGCCAAGAATATTATTAATTGTACTCTAAATTTTGTGCCTATGATTTGTCATGGAGGGACAGTCATCCCTGTGATCTCTGCCAAAGCATTTTCCAACATGAACTAGATTAAAGAGTTGCTGATAGGCAAGTCAAATGTGTAGCATTGAAATATACTGGTCTGGAAGGTGGCATTTGGTTCTTGTGCCCTGTGGAAAGTACTAAAAAAGCCAGCCATTGTATTGAAAAAGGCAGCCGTAGATTGGTTGAGTGATCAAAATCGGGTAAGTGAGCAGAGAATAAAAAGAAGGCAAGGCAGCGAAGCAGCCTATTGGGAGCAGCCGTGTTGTGAGAAAGGCTGTGTCAAGGGCAAGTGTGAACTTTCAGCAACGAGGCTGAGGCAAGGAGACTGAGCAGAGGGGAACGGGAGTTAAAGGTACGGTCACACATTTGGCTTGTGTGTGATTGTTGTCCTTTTTTCTTTCCTCTTGGTGTTACAGCGGTGGTGATGGCAGGTAGATTGGTGCAATGTTTCTCTTGCAGGGTGTGTGAAAGGAAACTGCTGGTGTCTCTGATGACGACACCCGTGGAAACTATGTCCATGTGCAGCTCCTTAAGGGCCTGTCCCACTTGGGCATCATTTGCACGTCACGCAGGTGGCCCGCAAAGATTTTGTGAATCCCAAAATCCTGGGGCCCTGCGCACGACCGAGCATCGCTGCCTACGTCACCACGCACCATGCACGCGTAATGCACGCCATGTGTGCATAATGCATCCCATGCGTGCATCACGTGCGCGTCATGACGCGCGGGTCGTGACGCATAAATGGTGTTGCGTAAATGACGCGCAAATGACGCCCAAGTGAGACAGGCCCTTTACAGGTTGCATTAAGGAACTGGAGCTGCAGCTGGACAACCTGGCCAACATGCAGGAGAATGAGAGGTTCATAGATAGGAGTTACAGAGAGGTAGTCATGCCTAAGGTACATGTAACGATTTTAAGTAGGTGAGTATGAAGAGTGGATGACCATGAGGAAAGGGAGTAGACAGAGAGTGCAAATGACCCCTGCGGCCATTCCCCTTCAAAATCGGTATATCCTTTTGGATACTGTTGGGGGGGATATCCTATCAGGAGTAAACAGCAGTAGCAGTCAGGGTGTGACACTGAGTTTGACTCTGAGGCACAGCAGGGAAAGGTTATGTCAGGCAGAGCCATTGTGGCAGGAGACTCATTAGTTAGGGGGACATAGGTTGAAGGTAAGAGGGGAAACAATAGGAATGTGAGGGGCAACGTATTGACATAGAGGGTGTTGCACATATGAAACAAGCTGCCAGGAGAGATAATTGAGGAAGGTTCTTTAACAACAGAGAAATTGAGGCTCTGGTCAAGAAAAAGGAAGCATGGGACCGGTATAGGCAGGTGAGATCAAGTATATCACTAGAGGAGTTTCAAGAAGTGAGCATGCGCAAGATGGAAATAAGGACAAAAAAGTGGCAGAAGAAAGCTGTGGCAGATAAAATTAAGGAAAATCCAAAGATTTTTATACAGTAGTAGACCAAGTGCAGACCCGTTGGGTCTGTTCCCCCAACATGCGGTTGTGGGGGGGAGGCGGCATGCAGCGTCACACACACTAACTATCCCCCCCCCCCACCCCCACACGTACGCTAATTACCCCACTTGAGATTAAATTAATATTATTAATTTGCTCCTTTTACCCCATAACCACCCTATCTACTGACGCATAGCCCCCAACTTCCAGTCACATCTAGAGAGGAGGGGAGGGGGGGAGTAGAGAGTGAGGGCAGAGAGAGAAGGGGCAGAGACACAGAGAGAGGGGCAAGAGAGAGGGGAATGAGAGAGAGAGGGGGGGTGGCGAGGAGGAGAAGAGGAGAGGGGTGGGGTGAGAGGGGAAAGGTGGGGGTGGAGGGGAGGAGAGAGAGAGGTGAGAGTGAGGGGGAGAGGTGAGGGGGGGAGGGGAGAGGAGGGGGAGAGGTGTGGAGGGGAAGAGGGGTGGAGGTGGGTGGAGGGGGGGGCTTAGGGTGGAGGGGCGGCCGTGGGGGGGGGTAGGGGTGTGTGGAGGCGGGGGGGTGGCAGAGTGAGGGGGGGGGAGGGGAGGGGGAGAGAGAGGGGGAGGGGGATGGGGTTGAGGACAGGGGGGGAGAGAGAGAGAGGGGGGAGGGGGAGAGGAGAGGAGAGGAGAGGGGGAGAGGAGAGGGGGGGGGGTGAGGGGAGGGGGGGAGGTGAGGGGAGAGGGGAGGGGGGAGGGAAGGGGTTAGGGGTGTGTGGAGGGGAGGGGGGTTTAGGGGAGGGATGGTGGGGGAGGGGATGGAAGGGAGGAGGGGGAGGAAAAGAGGGGAGAGAGAGGGGGGGAAGTGGAGAGGGAGGGGAGGAGATGAGAGAGGGGGGAGAGGAGAGGGGGGAGAGGAGGGGGGGGGGAGGGAGGAGGAGGGAGGGGGGGAGGAGAGGAGGGGGGGAGAGGAGGGGAGGGGGGGGGGGAGGAGGGGGGGGGGGGGGGGGGGAGGGAGGAGGGGGGGGAGAGAGAGTGCCTTTTTATTTCAACCCAAACCCCCCAAACAACCATTTGCAGGCAGTGCTTTTTTACTTTAACTATATTTTCATTTTCAAACCACATTAAGGGTACTTACTCACAGTTGTGTGGACATGTGTTCAGTGTTATTCACAGCTCAGAGAAACGTGATCCTCTGCCTTCCTCCAGCTTGCAGACTAATTGAGGCACACCACTTCCTGGTTTTATTGTCCATCCCCCCCTGCCGCCAGCGGGGGCAGCAGAGAGAATGGGGAATTTTGTAAAATCATTAATATCTCTGTCATATTTAATCGACTGAAAAAATCCTAGGCAGACATGCGGCGGAGGGGGGCTCTGAGCGAGGTGGCCAAAAATGACGGCCGTAGGTGGCGGCGTTCTCTCGGAAATCGCAGCATAGATGGCCAAAACCGGTCAAGAACAGTCTTTTAGTAATATAGATGTAGATTAAGGGAAACAGGATAAATACAGCGAGAATAGGATCCCATACAAACCAAACTGGTCATCTCTTGAGTCGAGCTGCAGGAGATGGGAAAGGTATTCATTGAGTATTTATCCACTGTTTTTACTGTGGAGTAAGACATGAAGACTGGGAAACTATGGACAGTTAATGGACATGTCTTGCAGACAGCCCATAAAATGGTTGAGGAGGTGCGGAACATCCTAAGGCATATGAAAGTAGATCAATCTCACAGGACTGATCAGATATATCAATGGACACTGTGGGATGCTAGAGAAGCTAGAGAAGTAGGTGCCTGACTGAGATATATAAATCATCATTGTAAACAAATGAGGTGCAAGAAGAACGGAAGGTGCTAATGTTGTGCCTCATTTAGGAAGGGCTGCAAGGAAAAGCAAGGAACTACTGTATAGACAAGTGAACCTAACATCTGTGGTAAGCAGGTTAATGGGGAGGGTTCTGAGAGATATAATAACTATGCATTTGGATAGACAGGGTTAGGGATAGTCAACATGGTTTTGTACATAGGAGATCATGTCTTACAAATCTGATTGAGTTTTTTGAAGTATAACTAAAAAGGTTGATGAGTGCAAAGGCATAGATGTTGTCTATATGAACTTCAGCAAGACATGGGATCTAGGGAGAGCTAGCCTCAAGTCTGACGAAGGGTCCCGATCCGAAAATGTCACCCATCTTTTTTCTCCAGAGATGCTGCCTGTCCCGTGAGCCACTCCAGCACTTTGTGTCGACCTCCAGGAAGGATGTTGATAAGCTTGAAAGAGTGTGGAGCAGATTTACGAGGATATTGCCAGGACATGAGAGCTTAGCTGTAGGGAGAGGTTGAGCAAGATAGGATGATATTCCTTGCAGCGCAGGTGAATCTGGGATGATCTTATAGAGGTCTAGAAGATCTCAAAGGGAATAAATAGGGTGATTCCAGAGTATTTTACCCAGATTAGGGAAATCAAGAACCCGATGGCATGTGTTTAAGGTTAGAGTAAAAAAGTTAATAGGAATGTGAGGGGCAACTTTTTTACACAGAGCGTGATGGGTATATAAAATGAGCTGACAGAAGAGATAATTGAGGCGTTCTATAATACTTCAAAGGCATTTGGACAGGTACAAGGATAGGAAATGTTTAGAAGGATTTTGGCCAAATGCAGGCTGGTGGGACTAGTATAGATGGGATATCTTGGTTGGCATGGGCAAGTTGGGCCAAAGGGCCTGTTTTCCTGCTGCATGACTCCAAGACTAACAATGCTGGAAAAACTGAAATGGGGATGAAAGACAATAATTTTTGAATGAGCAGTGTGAAACCTGGCCCAAATTCGGCTAACGGTGCAGGAATTGCTCAAATATCCTTAAATTAATCAATTTAGCTACTTAATGAAACCAAACATTTCTCATTAAGGTTAGAGTGATTTTTTTTCTCAAACAATTATGCAGTGGGCATCTCCATAAATTTGTTGAAGACTGTATATATTTACAGTAAATGCATAAAATGATCAAAACAGCAAAAACCTTGCAGACTTTACTGTTGACTGCATTTGGCATTAATTTCCAGCCTGATAAATATGAAGATATTGCTGTTAAACTAAATTTCATAAATTAAATTATAAACTGTGCTAAGGCCAGTTCTCATAATGGCTATTTTAGGAACAATAGTATCCCAACATATCAAATATTTTTATCAATTTTATTAAAACTTGATTCCAACATTACATTTAACATCCACAGAATGCACATTTGATGCCTCTTTGTTTATCAGATACACCAGTCAGTTAATTACACATCTAGGGATCTCAGGAACATTTAGGGTTTAACTCCTGCTGACTGTTGCATTTCCAATTCAAAATAAAGAACGTTTATAATATAATTTTGCAATACCAGAATGAAAACAACCAATCACGCATACAATTGGTTGTAAAAGGAAATCACTCTTTTCCTGTTCAAAATCCTATTTATATATATGGCAGGTGCTGGTATCTTTGTGATGAGACCATTCTCTCCATCATTTGTTTGATAATATAAGACAACATATGTTGTTCATATTTAAAGTTACATTCAGGCTAATTCATTTTAAAACTGCATATAGGATGTTATCTCAATCAACTTTGCTTTAGCCAACTGGGTCTCATGAATAGAGCTTATATTTTATTATTTACCTACTGTGATTCAAGAATGCACTGTGATGGAAAGGAACAACAGGGAAGTCGAAAACCATCCAGAATTAGTCATTGGGCTTCATCGTAATAATCCAAAAGCCAATAAAATTTCCCATACATTAGGGTTAGGGATTATCCAAGATTGGCCAACATTTTGGTCCACAGACACTGAGATGAATCATTTAGAAGGGACACAGAGCTTTCCTTTCCCCTATTTCTGGGGTTATCCTTGCAAAGTGTTATTTGACTTACTTCAATATATGCCCTTCTTAACTGTACAGCCTGTGCAGCTCCATTAAATATTAAGTGAATTCTACATCAAACTAGTGTTTTGTTCACTTGTTAAATGCTATGCTGACCAATGGAGTCATTCGTAATGATTAGTTTATCTGCACCCTCTGATTCTTTGGCTTTGCGATCCAATTCAGTTCCTATGTTTATGTAAGTAATATTTTTATTTATTTCTGTCAGGTTAGATCACATGGGATCCAAGGAGAGATAGCTGAATGGATTGAAAATTGGCTTAATGGAAGGAAGCAGAGGGTGATTGTGGAAGGTTATTTCTCGGACTGGAAGCCTGTGACTAGTGGTGTGCCTCAAGGTTCCGTGCTGGGTACTGTTTGTCATCTACATCAATGATTTGGATGAGAACATATGGCAAGATTAGCAAGTTTGCAAATGATACAAGTGGGTGGTTTTGCAGATAGTGGAGATGGTTGTGAAAAATTGCAGCAGGATCTTGATCAATTTGCCGAGTGGGCGAAGAAATCGTTGATGGAATTTAATGCAGAAAAATGTGAGGCGTTGCATTTTGTGAAATCTAACATGGGCAGGACCTACACAGTGAATGGTAGGGCTCTGGGGAGTATTGTAGAGCAGAGGGATCTAGGAGTGCAGGTGCATAGTTCCCTGAATGTGTTGTTGCAGGTTGATCAGGTGGTCAAAAAGACTTTTGGCACAATGGCCTTCATCAGCCAGAGTATTGAGTATAACAGTTGGGAGATCATGTTGCAGTTGTATAAGACGTTGGTGAGGCCACATTTAGAGTGTTGTGTTCAGTTTGGAGCATCATGTTATAGGAAAGATGTTGTCAAGCTGGAAAGGGTACAGAGAAGATTTACGAGGATGTTGCCAGGACTAGAGGGTCTGAGCTATAGGCAGAGGTTGAGTAGGCTGGGACTCTATTCCTTGGAGCGCAGGAGGATGAGGGGTGTTCTTATGGAGGTGTATAAGATCATGAGAGGAATAGATTGGGTAGAGTCTCTTGCCCGGAGTAGGTGAATTGAGGACCAGAGGATATAGGTTTAAGGTGAAAGGTAAAAGAGTAACAGGAATCTGATGGGTAACATTTTCACACAAATGGTGGTGGGTGTATGGAACAAGCTGCGACAGGAAGTAGTTGAGGCAGGGACTATCTCAATATTTAAGAAGCATTTAGGCAGGTACATGGATAGGACAGGTTTGGAGAGATATGGACCAAATGCTAGCAGGTGGGACTAGTGTAGCTGAGACATTATTGGCCGGTGTGGGCAAGTTGGGCTGAAGGGCCTGTTTTCACACTGTATCACTCTATGACCATGTCCACCTCTATCCAGCCTGAACTGTGACTCTGCACAACTGCTCAGTCCATAAGGCATTTTATATTGAGTTGCATTTTTCCTCACTGTTTGCTGAATCTCAGAGTTTCACGTCATTTACAAATATGGATATTGTTTGCCTCTTCCTAAATCCAAATAACAACTTTGCCCCAGCACTTGTGACTGACCGCATACTACTTTCCATCAATCTGTACAACTCCATTGTACATTTTATTTTTAGCCAGTTTATTATCAGTTCCACGATCCCTATGCCATAACATTTATCAGAAACCCATCAAGCAGTAGCTTATCAAAATTATTTTGAAAATCTAAGCATTGCCTAGTTTATCCTTACTTTGTATATTTTCCTTTGTCCCTTGAATGAATTCATTCAGATTATTTAGGCATGGATTCATCTTTCAGATCCAAATACATTTTGTCAGTCTCAAAGTGTTTCATCACTTCTTTTAGTGTAGATTCTAATGTCTTTCCCATCTGTGATAGATTAACATAATTATCGGAACTTAGTATTACCTGTACTCAAAATCTTGTTATGTGTTAGCTTTGTGCCATCCCCCAGCAATATCTAGAAATATACAGTAGAAACTTCTATATATACTCTTAAATCTATTTATACAAACTCCTCCCCTAGTTTTTATTAGTATATCTAGGAGCACATCTAACAAACCTGAGATTGTACCCACTTTTAGTTTTCACGGTTTATTTTCCTGCGAAATGGGTTCAGCAAAACATTTTTTTTTTTTTAAATAGAAGAAAAATGATTTTGTTTCTTACTTCACTTAAATGTCTGTAATTCTGCATCTATTTTAAACTAGCATTATCTTTGTCTGGAGTTGTGCCATTATGATGCAGATGTATTGACTGCTATTTGGGCTTCACATGTAATTGAGCAGGGAGGAAGGACTTTGATTCCACAACCATTTTGAATTGAATTGGCCTAAACGAATGCACTGTAGTAATAATAATAATAATAATAATAATAATAATAATAATAATAATATAATAAAACTATTTGAGCTTACTGGTCACATTCTCAGAAATGTTGCAGCTAGTTGTTTCTGAAGTTGTAATTGACCTGTTTCACAAACAGGAGCCTATCAAAGAATTTCTGGAACTACTTGGAGGAGTCCAGCGCAAGTTTTTTGACAAAAATGAACGTTTGAAATGCCCTATCCGAACATACTTACTCATGCTCGGAGGTCCCTCAAGCAAAGGAGCAACAGCTTTGCAGAACATTCGTAAATGGGGCTTGGAGATTGATGAAGCACTCTTCCATGTTGGTTCAATGAAAAATTCACTTCTAAAGAAAATTCGACCTCACATTTTGTTTCATGTCTAGGCGATCATAACAAGTGCTAGCACTAAGCCCTGCTTCCGTTTCTGGTACTATCACCAAACAATAGCAAGGGGGAAGGGGGCTGAAAAATCATGTTGGTTGCGCTGTTTAAGAATAAAACCTGTGCCTGTCAAAAGCAGTTTCGAGCTATAGCATTTTTGGATTCCAAGTACACTTCTTACTGCATAGAGTCATAGAGTGATACAGTATGGAAACAGGTCCTTCGGCACAACTTGCCCACACCGGCCAACATGTCCCGGCAACACTAGTCCCACCTGCCGGCATTTCGTCCATATCCCTCCAAACAGGTCCTATCCATGTACCTGCCGAACTGCTTCTTAAATGTTTGGATAGTCCCTGCCTCAACTACCTCCTCTGGCAGCTTATTCCATTCATTCACCACCCTTTGTGTGAAAAGGTTACCCCTCAGAATCCTATTAAATCTTTTCCCCTTCACTGTTAACCTATGTCCTCTGGTCCTCGATTCACCTACTTTGGGCAAGAGACTGTGCATCTACCCGACCAATTCCACTATCAATCTCATAGTCCCAGTTTACTCAACCTCTGACTAAAGTTGAGACCCTCTAGACCTGGAAACATCCTCGTAAATTTTCTCTGTACCCTTTTCAGCTTGACAACATCTTTCTTATTACACAGTGCCCAGAACTGAACACAATGCTCCAAATGTGGTCTCACCAATGACTTATACAACTGCAACATGACCTCTCAGCTTCTATACTCTGGCTTATGAAGGCCAATGTGCCAAAAGCGTTTTTTGATCACCCGATCTATCTGTGACTCCGCCTTCAGGGAGCTATGCACTTGCACTCCGAGATCCTTCTGCTCTACAACACTACCCAGACCCCAACCATTCGTTGTGTAGGTCCTGCCCATGTTAGACTTCACAAAGTGCAGCATTTCACATTTTTCTGCATTAAATTCCGTCAACGATTCCGATTTCTGCAAAACCACCCACTTTTGTATCATCTGCAAACTTGCTAATCTTGATGTGTATGTTCTCATCCAAATCACTGATATAGATGACAAACAGTAACGGGCCCAGCACCGAACCCTGAGGTACACCACTAGTCACAGGCCTCCAGTCCGAGAAGCAACCACCTTCCAACATCACCCTCTGTTTCCTTCATTAAGCCAATTTTATATCCATTCAGCTATCTCTCCTTGGAGAAATACAATCTCACCATCTAGAGCTGCCTACCATGATGAACCTTGTTGAATGCTTTAGTAAAGTAAATATATACGACATCTATAGCTCTGCCATCATCGACCTATTTGGTCACGTCTTTAAAAAACAATGAGATTTGTGAGGAACGACCTCCCATGTACAAAATCATGCTGACTATCCTTAATCAGCCCTTGTCCATCTAAATGCCTGTATAGCATATCCCTCTGTATACCCTCTAGTAACTTTCCAACTACAGATGTTAAGCCCACTGGCCTATAGTTCCCAGTATTTTCCCTGCAGCCCTTCTTGCAACAACGATGAGCTGGCCTACAGGGAGGAGGTCCAGCACTTAGCAGCATGGTGCGCTGACAACAACCTGGCCCTTAACTCCAAGAAGACCAAGGAGCTCATTGTAGACTTCAGGAAGTCCAGAGGCGGCACGCACACCCCCATCCACATTAACGGGACGGAGGTGGAACGTGTTTCTAGCTTCAGGTTCCTGGGAGTCAACATCTCCGATGACCTCTCTTGGACCCACAATACCTCTACTCTGATCAAGAAGGCTCATCAGCGTCTCTTCTTCCTGAGGAGACTGAAGAAGGTCCATCTGTCTCCTCAGATCCTGGTGAACTTCTACCGCTGCACCATCGAGAGCATCCTTACCAACTGCATCACAGTATGGTATGGCAACTGCTCTGTCTCCGACCGGAAGGCATTGCAGAGGGTGGTGAAAATTGCCCAACGCATCACCGGTTCCACGCTCCCCTCCATTGAGTCTGTCCAAAGCAAGCGCTGTCTGCGGAGGGCGCTCAGCATCACCAAGGACTGCTCTCACCCCAACCATGGACTGTTTACCCTCCTACCATCCGGGAGGCGCTACAGGTCTCTCCGTTGCCGAACCAGCAGGTCGAGGAACAGCTTCTTTCCGGCGGCTGTCACTCTACTAAACAACGTACCTCGGTGACTGCCAATCACCCCCCCCCCCCCCCCCCCCCCCCCCCCCCCCCCCCCCCCCCCCCCCCCCCCCGGACACTTATTATTATTTTTTTTATTCAAATCGTTTGCTATGTCGCTCTTCAAGGGAGATGCTAAATGCATTTCGTTGTCTCTGTACTGTACACAGACAATGACAATTAAAATTGAATCTGAATCTGAATTGAATAAAAGCACAACATTTGCCACCCTCCAGACTTCCAGCACCTCTCCTGTATTTAAAGACGACTCATGAATTTCAACCAGGGCTCTCGCAATTTCTTCTCTGGTTTCCCACAATGCCCTCGGATACATGGTCCTGGAAATTTGTCTACCTTCATACACAACAGTACCTTCAGCACCTCTTCAACCATAACACTGACTGCTCTTAAGACACTTCCATTGGTTGCCCCAAGTTCCTTCGTCCTACTGTCTTTCTCCTCGGTAAATACAGAGGAGAAATACTCATTGAGGACCTTGCCCATCTCCTGTGGCTCCACACCGAGGTGACCTAAGGGGTCCATTCTCTCTCTAGTTATCCTTTTCCCCCTTTATTCATAAAATCTCTTGGGGTTGTCCTTAATGCTACCTGCCAGAGCTATCCCATGCCCCTTTTTGCCCTTCTAATTTCCTTTGCTCCTTAATTCCCGAAACTCCTCCAGGAATATACTTAATTCCAGCTGTCTATACCCGTCCCATGCGTCCTTTTTATTCTTGACCAATGCCTCTATTTCTCTCATCAGCCAAGCTTCCTTATGTTTGCCTGCCTTTACTCTAACAGGGACGTGCATATCCTGAGCTTTTGTCAGCACACATTTAAAAACATCCCACTTGACGGATGTTCCTTACCCCTCAAACAACCTGCCCCAATCAACTTGAGCAAGTCTTTCTCTCATAGTTGGCCTTACTCCAATTGAGCATTTTAACATGTGGTCCCTCTCTGTCTTATACCTATCTTAAAACTATTCGAACAATGGTCACTGGTCCCAAAAGGCTCCTCCACAAACACTTCATTCACTTGCCCTTCCCTATTTCCCTAGAACTAGATCAAGTGTCGCCCTCTCACGTGTGGGGACCTCTACATATTGTTGGAGAAAACTCTCCTGAAGTCCTTTGAGAAATTATGCCCCATCTAAACCTTTCACACTATGATTTTCCCAGTCAACATTGGGAAATTAAAAATCCCCAACTATAATAACTTTATTTGATTTGCAGCCATCCACAATTTCCTGGCTTATTTGTTCTTCTAATTCCCAGTTAACTATTTGGGGGTTTGTAGTACACCCCCAACAAGGTAATCATTCCTTTCTTGTTCCTCAACTCTACCCATATAGCCTCAATAGATAAACTGTTCATAATGTCACCACTGACCACTGCCGTGACATCCTCCCTAACCAATATTGCAACCCCCCCTCCTCTTTTATTATCACTTCTGTCTCTCCTGAAGCACCTGTATCCCGGGAAATTGAGCTGCCAGTCATAGAAACATAGAAAATAGGTGCAGGAGGAGGCCATTCAGCCCTTCGAGCCAGCACCGCCATTCATTGTGATCATGGCTGATCGTCCCCTATCAATAACCTGTGCCTGCCTTCTTCCCATATCCCTTGTCTCCACTAGTCCCTAGAGCTCTATCTAACTCTCTCTTAAATCCATCCAATGATTTGGCCTCCACTGCCCTCTGTGGCAGGGAATTCCATAAATTCACAACTCTCTGGGTGAAAATGTTTTTTTCTCACCTCAGTCTTAAATGACCTCCCCTTTATTCTAAGACTGTGGCCCCTAGTTCTGGACTCACCCAACATTGGGAACACTTTTCCTGCATCTAGCTTATCCAGTCCTTTTATAATTTTATATGTTTCTATAAGATATCCCCTCCTCCTTCTAAACTCCAGTGAATACAAGCCTAGTCTTTTCAATCTTTCATCATATGACAGTCCCGCCATCCCAGGGATCAATCTCGTGAGTCTATGCTGCACTGCCTCAATCACAAGGATGTCCTTCCTTAAATTAGGAGACCAAAACTGTACACAATACTCCAGATGTGGTCTCACCAGAGCCCTATACAACTGCAGAAGAACCTCTTTACTCCTATACTGAAATCCTCTTGTTATGAAGGCCAACATTCCATTGGCTTTCTTCACTGCCTGCTGTACCTGCACGCCAACTTTCAGTGACCGGTGTACACCCAGGTCTCGCTGTACCTCCCCCTTACCTAACCTAACCCCATTGAGATAATAATCTGTCCCCTTGTTTTTGCCACCAAAGTGGATAACCTCACATTTATCTATATTATACGGCATCTGCCACACATCTGCCCACTCACTCAACCTGTCCAGGTCACCCTGCAACCTCCTAACATCCTCTTCACAGTTCACACTGCCTCCCAGCTTTGTGTCATCCGCAAACTTGCTAGTGTTGCTCCTAATTCCCTCTTCCAAATCATTAATATATATGGTAAACAGTTGTGGCCCCAACACCGAGCCTTGCGGCACTCCACTCGCCACTGCCTGCCATTCTGAAAAGGACCCGTTCACTCCTACTCTTTGCTGCCAACCAGTTTTCTGTCCATGTCAACACCCTACCCCCAATACCATGTGCTCTAATTTTAGCACCAGTCTCCCGTGCAGGACCTTATCAAAGGCTTTCTGAAAGTCTAGATACACTACATCCACTGGAATCCCTTCATCCATTTTACTTGTCACATCCTCAAAAAACTCCTGAAGATTAGTCAAGCTTGATTTTCCTTTCATAAATCCATGCTGACTTGGACTAATCCTTTTACTGCTTTCCAAATGCCCCATTATTACCTCTTTAATAATTGACTCCAGCATCTTTCCCACCACCGAAGTCAGGCTAACTGGTCTGTAATTCCTCGTTTTCTCTCCTTTCTTGAAAAGTGGGATAACATTAGCTATCATCCAATCCACAGGAACTGATCCTGAATCTATTGAACATTGGAAAATGATCACCAATGCGTCCACTATTTCTAGAGCCACCTCCTTGAGGACCCTAGGATGCAGACCATCAGGACCAGGGGATTTATCATCCTTCAGTCCCATTAGCCTACCCAATGTTATTTCTCGCCTAATGAAAAAAAAAATCAGTTCCTCTACCCCCTTAGATCCTCAGTCCTGCCCCTCTCTTAACCCCTCTCTTAATGTACACCTGTCTGCTGACCTTCTATCTTCCAGGGGAAAAACTTACTCAACATAAATGCAGAAAATGCTGGAAATACTGTGTAAGTCAGACTTATCTTTGGAAAAATAAAAATAATTAACATTTCAGGTTGAAGACGAAGGGTTTTCAGGCTTACAGAGTGCAATCTTTTGATTTTCATTCTGATTTAACATAATATTATTTTGGTGAGTTTGTTTACATTTTACATGTTTGTTAAAGATGAACTTTCTTTAATCACTGCATATTTATTGTCCTGATCACATTTTATTTGCAATATCATGATGATTTATGACATTGCGAACTTTGTAGTTGGAATAATCGTGAGGCTATAAACACTCAGCATTAATGAAGAAAATGGCATGTAGTAACTGTGATCAGCTACACATCTAATTAGGGGAATTAGCAATATTTGACTCGTATGGTCCATGGACTGTGCTATTGGAAAGTCTTGTATTTTAATACTCATCCTTAATTGTTCCTGAGAAAGTAACAACTAAATATCTTTGAGAACTGTTATAGTTCATTGAAGGAAGTTACTCCCTTGATGCTCTTTGTAAGGCATTGTTGTTGTTTTTTTAAATATTAGTGACAATGTTAGCATAATGGTTTATGTGCAGGTTAGGATTGATTGTAGCTTGGTGGGAAATGTGGAGATTTTTTTTTCTTATGTAGTTGCCATCCATACCCTTGGAGAAGCTGGATATGGGGTGTGATCCAAAAAGCCTTAATTTCTTTTGGCCTTTAGATTGTGCACATGGTAGCAAGGGTGCACTGGCATGAGGTAATTGTGCTATCTTTGTTCTGTTTCTCCCATCATTGTTACCCATTGTTCTCGCTCACACCAGAAAATATGATTTTTGAAAATATATTTTTATTTGTCTTCAATTGTTATCAACTAAACAGGAACATATTATTTTCCTTTTGAAAATTCAAGACTTTCTTCTTCTTCCAAATGATGCTTAAACTAACCTATTGATGTCAGTCAGAATTCAATACAATCCAGCAAACTTCTCACAACTTTCTTATGTCAAGTGCCAGATATCTACACATTGGTATCTAGTTTACACAACATCCGTCAGATCTTAACTAAAAACAGAAAAATGCTCAAAATGTTCAGCAGATCAAGCAACATTTGTGGAGAGAGACAGTAATTTTTAGTAGATCTTACTAAATAGATCTTACAAATGTCATGCCACTTTTCAAAACATATACTCATTTTAAAATGGATAAGTATTTTAAGCAGGGAAATGTAATGTCTGCAGAATAATGAAAGCTGGCAGCAATGGTTTTGGATTAGGCCACCAAGATCTTAGGAGATATTTTATGTTTTGCAAACAATTATGTTGTATGAAGCTAGACACACAAAGCTGGAGTAACTCAGTGGGACAAGCAGCATCTCTGGAAAGAAGGACCCTTGGTCTCAACCCGAAACATCACCTATTCCTTCTCTCCAGAGATGCTGAGTTCCCGCTGAGTTACTCCAGCTTTTAAACCAGCATCTGCAGTTCCCTTTTACACATGCTCTATGAAGCATTGGAGTTTGGAACCAACATGGTTACTAGGTAATTCTACAATGACTCCACTCGGTGCTAAGAGGCCTTTGGGTCCAGATCAGCAGAAAACTCTCCTCTCAGTAAAACCAGACAGAAATTTCAGTGGTAGATAGTGGTGTTCCTGAAATAATCTCTCAGGATACAGTATTCATAATATTATATTTAAGATATAGATCTAGAGAGGTTATTTTGAGTTTGATACTGTTTCATCTCATTAAGCACATATTGAGCTAGTTTCTCTGTTTGGCAACAACTCAGAACCACATCAAATTCTATTTGATTATGCATCATTCAGCTGCCAATGTGGTGCCAAGGGAAAGAGCAGAACTTTGTTCAATGACATTTCCTTTAGAAATACTCCATAAGAAATATAAGCTTGATTAGCTTAATGGTGTACACCCCAGTCGTATGCATATTGATAATCTATGACATTGCAAACTTTGTAGTTGGAATAATTGTGAGGCTGTCTGTCACTGCCAACAACCAAATCCAGGCCAATCTAAAATAGTCATTGTAAATAGACCCAAAATAATGGAGTAACTCAGTGGGACAGGCAGCATCTCTGGAGAAAAGAAATAGGTGACGTTTTGGATTGAGAACCTTCATCAGGCTGAGAGTCGGGGAGGGGGACACTGAAGGTAGGAAAGGTATAGAACAAAGCAGAGCCTACATCGATGGATCAGTAAAGGTTGAGCCCACAATGGTCCATTGTTGGCTGGCAACAAGGTGATAACGTAGGAATACAAATAGTGAAATTAGCAAGAGGACTAGGATGGGGAGGGACACAGAGAGGGAATACAACGGTTACTTGAAGTTGGAGATATCAATATACATGCCACTGGGTTGTAAGCTGCCCAAGCAAAATATGAAGTGCTGTCCCTCTAATTTGCATGTGGCCTCACTGTGGCAGTGGAGGAGGCCCAGGAGAGAAAGGTCAGTGTGTGAGTGGGAAGGGGAGTTAAAATGTTTGGCAATTCAGTGAAATGATCGCTCAGTCTGCGCTTGGTCTCACTAAATATAGTAGTCCACACTGAGAACACCGGATACTGTAGATAAGGTTAGAGGAGGTGCAAGTGAACGTCTGCCTCACCTGAAAGAACTGTCTGGGTCCCTGGATGGAGTTGAGGGAGGAGGTATAGGGACAGTTGTTGCATCTCCTGCATTACAGGATATACAGTCATTGTATTACCAGGATATCCACAAATGGATGAGAAACGGTATTTTGCTCCATCTTCTGTAAGGAGCCCTTTGACTCTAGCTGTGTTTCCTTCAGTCAGTAGCTACCTCTCAGAAATGTAGCTTAATGCCCACCTTTTCTCAAAAGGAAAGACAAGAAATATTTAAAAAGACACAAAATGCTGGATTAACTCAGCAGGTCTACTAGCATCTCTGGAAAACATGGCTAGGTGACGTTTTGGGTTGGGGGCCTACTTTAGAAAAATATAAGGTTATTTCATGTGTAGGAAGGGTCAACAGATGCTGCTTTAAACCGTAAGACACAAAAAGCTGGAGTAACTCAGTGGGACAGGCAGCATCACTAGAGAGAAAGAATGGGTGACGTTTCAGATCAAGACCCTTCTTCAGACCCTGAGATGAAATAACCTTAGACACAAAAAACTGGTGTAACTCAGCAGGACAAGCAGCATCTCAGGAGAGAAGGAATGGGAGACGTTTCGGGTCGAGACACTTCTTCAGACCCTGAGATGAAATAATCTTGGACACCAAAAGCTGGTGTAACTCTGCAGGACAGGCAGTATCTTTGTAGAGAAGGAATGGGTGGCATTTCGGGTCGACCCGGTCTCGAACCGAAATGTCACGCATTCCTTTTCTACAGAGATGCTGCCTGTCCCCCTGAGTTACTCCAGCTTTTTGTGTCTAAGGTTATTTCATCTCAGGTTCTGCCTTCGACATCAGCCATAAAATAGGGCAAGGGGCAGCAATTTAGCACAGATCTGCATCAAATTACCACAGAAATGAAACCATAATCAAAAATGTTGTGCAGTATAGTTATCTGATGGTCATACTTTGCAGTTGCATTTGCCAATTCTTATGGAGTGCAGGATTTAGAAATATTTATTTCAAATGGCCTCTACAAGATGCTTCCTGTCATGCCATATTGACAATCATTGTTGAAATGCACTTAAAGATACTTATTCACCAATCTGGACAGTTGGATTCTCCTCAGCTAAGAAATCATCATATTATTGGATTAAAGGAGGAAAATACATGAGGAGTAATATAACCCTGCGCGCCCACCCCCAACCCTCCACCCTCCACACCCTCCACTCTCCACCCCCCCCCCCACCCCCACCGGATTGAGAAATATACTAGTGTTCTAGAAGGGGAAACAACAGATTACTGACTTTGATGGCTTACCAATACCTTCATTTCTCTGTGCTTGGCTTTCCTTCATTACTGATTAAATTTGAACACAAGACTAATTTCTATCCATTACTCATGTGTAGGAAATGAAGGATGAGGGCAGTGCTGTCCAACTTTTTTTATCAGGAAACTGATGATTTTCACCCAGGGGAACTAAGTTTCAAAACCAATACATTCCAAGGCTATTATCTGGAACATTTACATAAAACTATGAAAATTAAAAGTTTATTTACATTACATATCAAAATATAGAATATTAAAAGGATCATAGACATAAGATGGGGACAAATGTATATTACTAAGCATCTCTTCAGCTTTTCGATTAATTATTGACTGATCTGTATGTCAAATCCATTTTCTATAAATCTTAATTCTGAATATTTTAGTCCATGTTTTCTGAGACAACAATGAAGTGACAATGGGAGAGATGGATAGTGTGTTCAATGCAAGGAATGAAGCATCTAAAATCTGCACCCAGTACATGTTGGAAATAGCAGCAAATCTACACACACGCACCATTTTAGAATTTGTGCACACATCTCACAGTTTTTCTACATTTCCAGTTATTCAACCATGCCAGGAATATCCTACTCTCACATTACAACACTGCCACATACACACACTCATGCTTGCTAATGGCAAGCAACCACCAAATGGAACAATGGGCTTGCAGTGAGTTCTAGCATGCCCACCAGAGTTTAACAATGCCCAGTGCCCACAGGTGAGCCACATAGCGGGAAGAAAGGTGGCAATCATGGGATTAGTGTTAGTATGAAAACTGTGACTAGTGAGAAATTGTGCCTAGTTGTAGATGACAATGTGATCATAGCTCATTCCATGTTTGCTGGTTTACAAAATGGTTTTCTGGTTTACAGCAGTTCAAATATGCAAAAATAAGGGACTGCAGATGCTGGTTTACACCAAAAGGACACAAGGTGCTGGAGTAACTCAGTGGGTCATGCAAGATATCTGGAGAACATGGATAGGTGACTCTTCGGGTCAGCATCCTTCAGATCCTGGATGAAGGCAGGAGAATGGGGTTAGAAGGGAGCGATAGATCAGCCATGATTGAATGACGGAGTATGCTTGATGGGCCGAATGACCTAATTCTGCTCCTATCACTTATGAAAAATTGTAGGACGCCTGACTGATAAATATGAATCATCATTAGACACAAGTGAGAGTGCCGTGAAATGGTGGCTAATGTTGCGCCTCTATTTAATAAGGGCTACAAAGAAAAACCTGGGAACTGTAGATCAGTGAGCCTAACATCTGTGTTGGGAAAGTTACTAGACTGAAGGATAAGTTCTATATGCATTTGGAAAGACTGGGGTTGATTAGGGATAGTCAGCATATTTCTGTTATTGGAGATTGTGTCTCACGAATTTGATTGAGTTTTATGAAGGATTGACCAAAAAGGTTGATGAGGGTGGGCATAGATATAGTCGATATATAGAAACTTACAAAATTCTTAAGGGGTTGGACAGGCTAGATGCAGGAAGTTTGTTCCCGATGTTAGGTAAGTCCAGTACAAGGGGTCACAGCTTAAGGATAAAGGGGAAATCCTTTAAAACTGAGATGAGAAGAACTTTTTTCACACAGAGAGTGGTGAATCTCTGGAACTCTCTGCCACAGAGGGTAGTTGAGGCCAGTTCATTGGCTATATTTAAGAGGGAGTTAGATGTGGCCCTTGTGGCTAAGAGGATCAGGGGGTATGGAGAGAAGGCAGGTACGGATACTGAGTTGGATGATCAGCCATGATCATATTGAATGGCGGTGCAGGCTCGAAGGGCCGAATGGCCTACTCCTGCACTTAATTTCTATGTTTCTATGTTTCTATATGGACTTCAGCAAAGCATTTGATAAGATGGTAGGCTGCTCTGGGAGATTAGATCACATGGGATCCAAGGAGAGCCAGCGATCTGGATACAGTTAGCTTCATGGTAGGAAGCAGAGGATTTTGTAGTGGAAGATTGTTTTACAGATTGAAAGCCTGTGACTTGTGGTCTGCTTCAGGGATCGGTGCTGTGTCCATTGCTGTTTGTAATCTTTTTCAATGATTTGGACTATAACAATGATTTGGATAAGAATCTACAGGGCATGATTAGTAAATTTGCCAATGACACTAAATAGGTGGAATCATAAACAATGAAAATAGTTTTCAAGAATTACCCTGTGATCCAGATCAGCTGAGCAAATGGACAAAGAATAGGAAATAGATTTTAATTCAGACAAGTGTGAGGTGTTGTATTTTGGGAAGTCGTACTGCAGCAGGATCTTTACAGTGAATGGTTGCGCACTGTGGAGATTATAGAGCATAGGGATCAAATAGTACAAGTACATTGTTCCCTAAAAGTGGCGTCACAGGTAGATAGGGTGGCATGAAATACTTTTGCAATGCCGGTTTTCATCATTCAGGGGATTAAGTATAGAAGTTGAGAAGTTATGTTAGTTGGACAAGGCATTGGTGAGGCCGCACTTGGCGTATTGTGTTCAGTCTTGATCACCCTGCTATAGAAGATGGATGTGAAAGGTTTAGCGGGATATGGGTCAAATACAGGCAAATGGGACTAATCTTGGTCAGCATGGGTGAATTGGGCTGAAGGACCGGTTTCCATGGTGTGCCTTTCGTTGACCTAAAAATGAAGCCAATGAGTTAAGTAGCACTACTCCTTTACACTACATACTTATGAATTGAAATTTAATGCTAACACTCGACTAAATAAGATTCTACTGGACTACGTGCAGTGCTGGTCTATTCTTCCTTAAATTAGGGGACCAAGACTGTATACACCATTCCAGACGCGGTCTCTTCAACTTTCCCTTCAATGGTAATAATACTTCTCTATTTTTAAACTCCAAGCCTCTGGCAATAAAGACCAATACGCCATTTGCCTTCGTAATTACTTCCTCATGGTGCCCTTGATGAACAGTCTGCTATAGCTCCTTAATTGCTGTATTTTTTGATTCTGACAATAATCATTATTCACTGAAGCAAGGAGTAAATCACAATACACGGGAACCATCCTTTCCTTGAAGAAATATGAGATTGAATTTCTGAAGATTAATACAACATGGAAATTCCAGCAATTTCTGGCATTCATGCTTTTGGTTTAGCTGCATCTGATGATCCTGCAAATGTTTTCTCTTTCTACTGCAAAAGTGGTGAATGGCCTTGGACTGTACACGGGTATAATCTATTTTACACTACACTTTGGTGAACCTAAAAATACTGACTCTTGTTTAATCATACAATGCAGTGACCTTGCTGCTGTGCTTTTGTGGGATGTGTCTCAGTTAGAGGCAAATGCAGTGCAGGACAGTAGCCTGGTGCGTGAAATTATCCAGATAAATGGTTATTAATAGAAGCAATAAGTGACTGGGAAATCCAAAGAGATGTGTACCTCACTTTCAGAAGCAAAATGTGTTAGCTCCTCTTCCTCATCAGAGCTTTAATTGTGACTTATATGGAGGTTAATTATAATTTGGATTTAGATTGACATGGGGAGAAGGCAGGAAAATGGGATTAGGAGGCAGGGATCAGCCATGAATGAGTGCGGAATAGACTTGGTGGGTCGAATGGCTTGATTCTACTCCTATAATGTGAACGTGAAATTCAGAGGAAACATCAACGTGTGAAGCTTATAGGATTAATCATCAAATGTTATGTATTTTTTTCTACCTTAACTCTGATATCCTCAGATCCCGTTTCTCTCTCCTTTGTGGGTATCTTATCTTTGCTGGACCATTGGTTGTCTATTTCCATGTCACTACTCTGGAATATTCTAGACTCTCTAGTCTTACTATTTTTCTGGCTATCGATAGATATTATTAAAAGATACTAGACCAAGTGCAGACCCGTTGTCTTTTCCCCCAACGTGCAGTTGTGGGGGGGGGGGGGGGGATGGGGGGCGGCGGCATGCAGCGTCATACACACTAACTATCCCCCCCACCGCACTCACGCTAATTACCCCCCTGATATAATATTAATATTATTAATTTGTTCCTTTTACCCCATAACCACCGATTCTACTGACGCATAGCCCCCAACTAGAGGGGGGGAGGGGGGGGGGTATGCGTCACATCTAGAGGGGGGGGGGCGGGGGGGGATGAGAGTGAGGGCAGAGAGAAAAAGGGCAGAGAGAGAGAGAGAGACAGAAATAGTGTGAGTGAGAGAGACAGGGAGAAAGAGAGAGAGGGTGGAGAGAGCGAGCAAGAGGAAGAGGGAGAGAGAGGGAGGGGAGAGAGAGAGAGAGGGGGGAGAGAGAGGGGGTGCTGAGAGGGGGGTGAGGGGGAGAGGTGGGGAGCAGGGAGGGGGAGGGAGGGTGGAGGGAAGAGGGTAGGGGGGTGTGGAGGGGAGGGGGGGGGGTTTAGGGATGGGGGTGGGGTGGGGGGAGGGAGGGGAAGGAGGGGAGAGAGAGGGGGAGAGAGAGAGGGGGGGGAGGGGGAGGGGCGAGAGAGAGAGAGGGGCGGGGAGAGGGGGAGGGCGGTAGAGAGAGGGGGGGAGCGGGGGAGAGAGAGGGTGTGCTGAGAGGGGTGAGGTGAGGTGAGGGGAGGGGGAGGTGGGGAGCAGGGAGGGAGGGTGGAGGGAAGGGGGGTAGGGGTGTGTGGAGGGGAGGGGGGTTTAGGGGAGGGACGGTGGAGGAGGGGATGGAGTGGAGGAGGGGGAGAAAGAGAGGGGGGAGAGAGAGGAGGGGGGAGGAGAGGATAGGGGGAGAGAGAGGGGAGGGGTGGAGAGGGGAGAGGATAGGGGGGGATGAGAGGGGGAGAGAGGGAGGGAGGAAGGGAGAGAGAGGGGAGGAGAGAAGGAGGGGGGAGGGGGGGGGAGGGGGGGGGAGGGGGGGGGGGAGAGATAGGGTGTGCTGAGGGGGGGGGGAGAGTAGGGTGGGGAGGGGGGAGGTGGGGAGAGGGGAGGGGGAGAGGTGGGGAGCAGGGAGGGTGGAGGGAAGAGGGTATGGGGTGTGTGGAGGGGGAAGGGGTTTAGGGGTGGGATGGTGGGGGGGGGGGAGAAAGAGCGGAGGAGGGGAGAGGGGGAGAGAGGAGAGGGGGGGGAGAGGAGAGGGGGGGAAGAGGAGAGGGGGGGAGAAGAAAGGGGGAGAAGAGGGTGGGAGAGAGGAGAGGGAGAGGAGGGTGTACTGAGGGGGGTGAGGGGAGGGGAGGGGGAGGAGAGGGGGAGAGGAGGAGAGGAGAGAGGGGGGAGGAGAGGAGGGGAGAGAGTGAGTGCCTTTTTATTTCAACCCAAACAACCATTTGGAGGCAGTGCTTTTTTACTTTAACCATATTTTCATTTTCAAACCACATTAAGGGTAGTTACTCATAGTTGTGTGGACATGTGTTCAGTTTTATTCACAGCTCAGAGAAACATGACCCTCTGCCTTCCTCCATCTTGAAGAGACTGAATGAGGCACACCACTTCCTGGTTTTATAGTCCCTCCCCCCTGCCGCCAGCAGGGGCAGCAGAGAGAATGGGGAATTTTGTAAAATCATTAATATCTCTGTCATATTTTATCGACGGGAAAAATCCTCGGCACACATACGGCGGAGGGGGACTCTGAGCGAGGGGGCCAAAAATGACGGCCGTAGGTGGCGGCGTTCTCTCGGAAATCGCAGCACAGATCGCCAAAACCGGTCAAGAACAGAATTTTTTTAGTAATATAGATTCATTTCTATCAGTCTATAGTAATTTCTTCTGAATTTCATCAGTGGCCCGGCAATTTTCTACATTGTGTGTTTGGGCATTTTAATGTTTAAAGACGTTGATGTAATTAAACATATGTCGCCTGTGGAATATTTGTATCAGGGTAATTCAAAATAATATCTGATCACAAAGTGCTTTCGTAAAAATATATTTTTGTCACATTTTGTATTTTATTAGAATCTGTGAGATGTCATTGATAAGAGTGTAGCACATTCAATTATGGATTTTCAGTATCAACACTGGACACTCTCAGGTTAGCTATGGTAGGTACACTCTCCCTGCCTCAGGCCCTGAGTTCCAATAGCATGTTTAACTGCATCTCTGGAATATTTACCTTTTCTTCATCGTGTTCAGTATGTCACAGCCCATCAGTCCTCAATTCTGGCAATTCAGTGCTGTAAACCTACATGAGGCCAACTTTAGGATGTCATATTGAAATGGAAATATAATTTACATATGATGCTTACATCACCTTTAGCAGCTTACAGGCAGCGAATGTTATTGAGCTCAGGCTTTTTTTGTACCCAAGAGTTTTAGAGGGCAAGTTGTGTTTACATTTAACGAACTGGATAGTTTTGTCGGTCTTGGAAAATGTTTTATTTATGTTGTTGGGAATATGCTTTTAGAATAACTGATAATTATGTAAAATGAAAATACGAAAGAGGAAAGTTGGTGCTCAAAGAAATGGGTAACCCACTTAACGGGTTATCAACCTCAGAAGAAAATGAGGATTGATAACCTATTAATACAATCTTAAAAGCAATTTGTGATCTGGGGGCTAATATCTGAAGAATAGGAGCTTACCCTCTACATTGAGGAGACTGATAGGGCGGAATTGGCTGATATCTGTGGATTCCTTCTCTTTCGGAATTAGGATTCCTCCTGCCCTGCGCCATGCTTTGGGTATGACTCTCTCCTCCCAAGCCACTCTCATTAGCCTCCACAGGAAGCGAAGAACATCAGGAGCACCCTTGTAGAGTCGATACGGAACCCTATTTGGCCCTGGGGCTGAAGATGCTCTTGCCCGCTTTACTGTCTGTCCCACCTCCCTCCACTTTGGAGGACTATTGTCCATCTGGTACTCTGGTTGTTCAATTGGTGGAATGTCGGATGGAATAACTGTCTTCTGGTGTCTCTTGTCATCCGCATGCATTAATTCCAAGTGCTCGTCCAGCTCCTGCCTTGATGTTTTCAGGTTTCCTCCCTTTTCTTTGATGAAAAGTGTTTTTACGAACTTAGAGGGGTCCTTGAAGAAGCGTGATCTTGTTTGTTCTTTCTTTCTTCAAGATTTCCGCAAGTACTCTGCTCGGCTCAGGGTTGCTAAACGGCTTTTGATATTTCCCTCGAGAATGTTGATGCCCTCCTTCTCACTATCAGAAGCCTTCCTCCACTGCTTCTTGAGCTGCCTTCTCTCCCGGATTAGGCACTTCATCTCTTTTTGCCGTCTGGACTTGCTTTCCAAAGCTGGTGCCTTTTCCTTTTTCTCCCTTATTCCATATCGTTCTGCTCCATAGCCATAGATGATTTCCCCCATCTTGTCACACTTTCTTTTGATTGCACCCCTTACACCCTGTCGGATACTGGTCAGGTCTGCATTTATGGTCTCCCATTCTTTCTTCTCCGAGGTTCCAGGCCATTTCACGCGAGGTTTTCCTCCGCTGTTCTTTTTCTCCATTGCTGGTTTTCTTGGCGGGATGGGCTCCATATCTGTGCTTGCGTTTCCTTCATCAGGACGGCTGATGCCCTGCGAACTTTGGTGAGACTCGTCGCTGGACTTCATTCGAGTTACTTGATTGACTTCTCAGGAAGTAGTTATCAATGCGAGGTCCCGGTTTTCCCTCTCTCAAGAACCCTTTCTTTCCTTGATGCCCCCGGGTTGTGTCCTCAGCCCCTTATTGTACCCCCTGTACACACATGACTGTGTGGCTAGGTTCAGCTCCAACTCAATAATTAAGTTTGCTGATGACACTGTGGTGGTGGTCCTGATCTCAGACAACGACGAGAAGGCCTACCGGGAGGAGGTGGCTGATCTAACACTCTGGTGCCAGGATAACATCCTCCTCTTGAACATCAAAAAAACAAAGGAGCTGATCATGGACTTTAGGAGGGCACATCATCCGAGGACGTACACTCCATTGAGGATAAATGGGGATCCTGTGGATAGGGTGAACTGTTTTAAATATCTGGGAGTCAACATCTCCGAGGATATGACATGGGCATCACACGCATCAGCACTCGTGAGTAAGGCAAGGCAGCGCCTTTACCACCTCAGGCAATTGAGGAAATTCAGAGTGTCTCCGAGGATCCTCCAGTGCTTCTACGCAGCAGCGGTGGAAAGCATCTTGTCCAGGAACATTACCATCTGGTTTGGGAATTGCTCTGCCAAGGACAAAAAGGCTCTGCAGAGAGGCAGAGAGTAGTGCGTTCGGCCGAACGCACTATGGGAACTTCACTTGCCCCCCTGCAGGAACTATACATCAGGAGGTGCAACTCCAGAGCCAACAATATCCTGAGAGACCCTTTCCACCCCTGCAACGGACTGTTCCAGCTGCTACGGTCAGGCAAACGCCTCCATTGCCATGCGGTGAGAACGGAGAGGTTGAGAAGGAGTTTCTTCCCAGAGGCCATTCGGACTGTAAACGCCTATCGCACCAGGGACTAACTCTACTGAACGTTTTTCCTTCCATTATTTATTATGTAAAAGAATATGTGTGTTATGATTGTGTTTATAGTTTGTTTGGTTGTTTGTCTTTTGCACAAAAGTCCGCGAGCATTGCCACTTTCATTTCACTGCACATCTCGTATGTGTATGTGACAAATAAACTTGACTTGACTTGACTTGGCTTGACGTGATGTATTTTCAAGCCCTTTGAAGATGTTATTTTCATCCAGCCGCAGGAACAAACCTAAAGCCTCTTCTCGGATGCTGATTACATGTATGGTTCTTGTTGAGTGCATGTATTGCTCATGGTCTTTTCTGTTCCTTGGTCTATAGCCGTATTGTTCGTCAATTAGTCTTCTCCCACTCCCACTCTCGTAGACTCTAGGAGTATTCTTTCATTAATTCTGTCTCCAAAATACTGACTAGTATTGGATCCTACTGACATGGGCCGCTAGCCCATGCCTGCCCCAGGTAGGGTATATTTCCTCCTGTCGGTCACAAGGTCTTTCCCTTGTTGTCAGCCATTCTATTCACGGCAGTCACTGGATAATTCCAGGGCAAATGTTTCCAGATACACAGGACAAGATGTTAAAAATCCAAAGTGCCAAATGTCACCTTGCTCCCGGTGGTGATGGGAGCCTTAGGCACTCATCTATAGAAACATAGAAAATAAGTGCAGGAGGAGCCATTCGGCCCTTCGAGCCAGCACCTATGCTCCTCCGATGTTGAGAAAGGCTAGGCAGACACATCATTGGGGTTATCAAGTGGGCACCTACTTTCATCGAAGTTTTGGTGATTGAACCCGCAACATCTCCAGTAGGAGGTGGTTTTGGCAACCCAGAACGTCCCCCCTCTGCATCTGTCTAGTCGGATATTTGGGAGACTAAATATTTGCCGGGTAATTGAAGGTCATTGTACAGTGTATTCAATGTAGAAAGACACAGGAAGTTGCCAGGGCTCAGGTGATATAATGCAAGTAATTTTACAACTTTGTAGTTCTGGTGGATATTGAGCAGATATTAAAAGTTTGCCACATTGCACATGATCCTCCAAATGTTCAAAAGAATGGTGGAAACCAAAAATAGTATTGTGCTAGAATTTCAGATATGTGACTGGCAGGGAAAGCTCTCCACTGCAGTCACAAAACCAAGAGATTGTTTTTCGCCACTCTATAGCCTTAACATGAAAGTCATTTTAAATTGTATTTGAACTTTGCAATTAAGTTACACTCATTTACTTTTCCCCACTGGTGTGTGTTTTAGATATAGATATTACAAATGACAGTTCTAAGACGTTTGAGTTGTGAATTGCAGCTGAAGCCAGTGGTACTTTAACTGAACCTATTTATTTACAGTCGTTAAGCTTTTAATTAACCATAACTGTGCAGTGAGAACTGAACCCACTGTTTCTTTTGAACTTGTCGTTGCCATTAATTAGCTGACATTGTTTTAAAAAATTGAATTTTGATTGTATACTTTTAATGCAGAACAACTATTTCTGTTGTTGTAATTTGCCTGTTTCACAAACAGAGCCAATTCGCAGGATTTATAGAAATACTGGGGAAAATCCAGAGAAAGATCGTTGCCGAAAATGAACACCTGGAATGTCCTCTCCGCACATACTTAATAACAGGAAGAAGTCCCGCAAGTTCCATAGGAAGAGTTTTGAAGATAATTAGTGACAATGGCCTGCAGATTAATGAAACGCTCTATCTTGCTGGTTCACCAAAAAAACCAATCTTAGACATTATACGACCTCATATATACTTTGGTTTTCTGCCAACGGCCCAACAGCAATTAGACAATTGCTCCAAAAGTTACTTGAACGTGTCACAATTCAGAAGGCACTGAGGTGTCTTATGCAGGATGCTGCAAGGTGCACGTGTTAATGATTAAAATAACTCTACTAACAGACCCTGGAGTTACATGTGTAATTGTAAATATCTACAGTCTTAAAATGAAAAGCCAGACAGAAATCTTGTTCACCTTTATGTGCTCTAACCCATCAGCAGAACTTTGTTTTTATAGTTTCACTTGGATATAAATATTGTCTGCTGAGGTTAACATTACTTGGACACTGAATGGTAAGTGGTTGATTTCTTTAATATAGAGCAATCATGTATCTGGGTCAAAAGCCTGTTGGTTTAAATTGCACAACAGAACTTCTGTACACAATATAAAAAACAATTTAATCCAGTGCCCATGTAAAATGATCTGTGTTGGAGCATTAGCATCTAAGAAGTTACTTAGACATACTTCAGCCCAATTTACCCATGCAGACCAGGATGCACCATCTGTACTAGTCCGACCTCACTGTATTTGGCCCATACCCCTCTAAACCTTTCCTATCCATGTACATCTCCAAAATGTCTTTTAAATGTTATTACAGAACCTGCCTCAACTACCTCCTTTGGCAGTTCATTCCACATGTGTGTGAAAACGTTGCCCCTCAGGTTCCTGTTAAATCTCTCCCCTATCACCTTAAACCTACAACCTCTGGTTCTTGATTCTCCAAGCATTTACCCAATCTATTCCCCTCATGATTTTATTGAGCTGTGTAGCATGGAAACCGGCCGTTTGACTTATCTTGTCTACATACTTCGCATACTAGGATGACCAAATTTGCTGCCATTTGTCCCCATATCCCTCTATCTCCTTCCTGTCCAGGCATTTCCTTATCTGTTCAACTATTATCTGCTAGTTATACCTTATGTGTAAACTTTTAAATAAAAATAATGGAGGGGCTTATGGGTAATAGACATTATATGAGACTTGTAAGGCTACTTTATCTTTTTTAAATTTGTAAGATTGATGAGGATTATAAGCAGAAAGGTATCTGCATTATAACACATAAGTAGGATAAAAACAGGAAGGAAAAATGTGAGAAATATTCTGATTAAAATTGAGATTTTTTTTTTAACCTGATTCACATTATTCATCTCATTATCATTTCGAAAAAAATCTGGCATTTGTCTGTATGATGCAGATATAGCTAGTAAATTTAGGATTAATGTCCACTCCTAAATATTTTATATTTTAAAACTTTATTCATAAAATTTGCAAAGATATAATACTCAGTCAATACAATAGAACAGAAGGATCTAAGAGTTTAGGTTCTAGGTTTATTATGGTCACGTTTACTGAGATATTGCAAAAAGCTTTATTTTCCATGCTATCCAGTCAAATCAGATAATAATATACATAAATATAATCAAGCTAAAAGTCAAGTACTACAGACAGAACAAAGTAAAAGATGTGGAGTGCAGTCTATAGTTCGCTACATTATATTGTAATGGTTCTAGAGACAAAGTCCAATGTCGGCAATGGGGTAAAGGGGAATCGGACTAGTTTCAGTACTTAATTCCCTGAAAAGGGGGGTCAGAGATGGACAATGCAGTGAGGTTATCATGTATCTATACATTGTAAATGGCCTGAATGTAATTATGTATTTTCTTTCTGCTGAATGGATAGCACATTACAAAAGCGTTTCACTGTGCCTCGGTACACATAACAGTAAACCAAACTTTAATTGTAAAACTCAGGAAGGTTTTTGGCACACTGACTTTCATTGATAAATACATCAAGAATAAAAATTGGAACATTACAAAGTGGTGATGCCTCTCTTGAAGTATTGTGCCAATTTAGGTAACCCAGCTACAATGAATATGTCATTAAGCTGGAAATAGTGCATACATGATTTATAAGGATGTTGCCAAGACCTGGGGGACTGAATATAGGGAAAGGTTGGACAGGCATAGGAGACAGAAGGGTGGTCTTATAAGGGGGAAAATCAAGAATGACATAAGTAAGGTGAATGCACAGAGTCCTTTTCTCAGGGTTGAGGAGTCAAGAACAGGAGGCTATTGCTTTAAAATGAGAGAGAAAAGTTTTAACAGGGACTTGAGTGACGTTTTCACACAGAAGTTGGTCCATGAATGAAACAAGCTGCCAGAGGAAGTAGTTGAGGCAGGTACAATAATAACATTTAAGGGATATTTGCACAGGTGTATGGATAGAAAAGGTTTAGAGTGATGTGACATGAAAGCAGGCAAATGGGACTAAACTAAATGTTTCAACAAACATCGAGAACAAGTGTAGATTAGGTGGCTATTTCAATGAGCACCTGCACTCTATCCACCAAGCCCTACTGGATCTAACCATTTTCACTCCCCTTTATGTTCACATACTGACCTTTCTGCCCGGGCGATCACCATTGCCAGAGTGAAGCCACATGCAAACTGGAGGAACAACACCGCATTTTCCACTTGGGTAGCTTGCAACCTAATGGATGAACATTGTATTTTCCAACTTCGTATACACCCGACTCTTTCTTTCTCGTTCCCCCCACCAATCATCCCACTATTTCCCATCCCCCTCCAGTCACCCTACTCCTTTCCCCTCCTTTATATACTCATTGACCATCACCGAATCTCCCACTTCCCTTTTAACCCCTCTCTATCCCCTCTCCCCTGATCCTTTCCACCCACATCACTCCTTCCAGCTTTACAGATCATTCCTCCTTTTCTCTCCTTATCTGACACCCTAGTGTCTCCTTTTCTTCTCTAGCCTTTGTCACTAACTCCACCCATCTGCCAATCTAAGCCCCTGCAACTGTATCAACCTTACACTTGCTGGCTTTGGTACTCCCCCACCTCACTTTTTCAGATTTTCTCCCCCTACTCCAAACTGCTTGAAGAAGGGCCCGATTCAAAACATCATGCCTCCATTCTCCCCAAAGATGCTTCCCACCCACTCAATTTATCCAGCACTTTGTTTTTTCTCTGATTCCAACAACTGCAATTTCTTGTTTTCCCTAGATATGAATCTTGGTCAGCGTGGTCAGGTTGTGCGGAAGGGCCTGTTTCTGTGTTGCAGGATTGCATGGTAATGGGTTTTATCCTTATGTTATAGGTTGTATCATTCCATTTGTTTATATTATGTTTTCTTTTGTGTCTGTTCCTTGAGCAATTAGTCTCAAAAGTTCCAACGCTTCAGTTTATGATCTTAAGAGAGTCTTCAAGTGTTGCCCTTCCCTAAGAGAGTGTTTGTGGCAGCTGTGCCAGACTTCAGTGCATCCCTCAGCACATTGACCTGCAACTTGGAACGGGTCAGCCTACAACATTCAGCGATGGTCGGCTCTTTGTTCCAGGAGGCCAAAGAGCTTATTTCGCAGAGTTGATTGTCTTTCAGCAGCAGTTTATGTTTTTCTCAATGTGTATCCCTGCAAATGGATGGCAGAGCACAGCGTCCTGTGCATCCCGCTCCAGGTCTAATTAACAAAATACGCTCTAGAAAGAGATAAATGATAATCTCACTCCCACCACATCCAGAACCAGGGGGCCACAGTTTAAGAATAAGGAGTAAGCCATTTAGAACAGAGACGAGGAAACACTTTTTCTCGCAGAGAGTGGTGAGTCTGTGGAATTCTCTGCCTCAGAGGGCTGTGGAGGCAGGTTCTCTGGATGATTTCAAGAGAGCTAGATAGGGCTCTTAAAAATGGCGGAGTCAGGGGATATGGGGAGAAGGCAGGAACGGGGTACTGGTTGGGGATGATCAGCCATGATCACATTGATACAGTACTGGCTCGAAGGGCCAAATGGCCTACTCCTGCATCTATTGTCTATTGTCTATCCACCTCCAGGGCAGCAAGGCGTGGCCTGATACTCCAGTTGTGGTTGAAAGATCTGACAGGGAGGGCTCTTGTCATCATCAGCCAAAAAAGATCCTGGGACATGTTTGAATGTCCTGCTGATGAGGCATTCTGCCAAATGTCTTTGACCATCTGCCGAGGGAATTATCAGGTTCTATAATCTCCTTTTCCTTGCAAGACCTCAAGGACATTCTGTACAGATTGCTGCCTAATTGCGTTGTGGACAAAAATACTCTTCTGCAGAAACCTTTCTTGTAATTACCCTTGAACTGAAAGAATTGCTAGACCATTTTCAAAGGCAAAGCAGAATCAACCAGATTGCTGTGAGTTTGGGGAAATATATGGGACTAAAAGTAAGGATGATAGATTTGCTTTATTTAAAGCTATCAATGAACCTGATATGTTTTTCACAATAAGCCACGAGTTTCATGGGGTTTATACTGATTCTAGTGTTAAGTCCAAAATGTATTTAAGTAACTGTATGTACATTTCCCAGCTTCCACAGTGAGATTTGAACTTGTATCTCTGGATCATGAGCCCTTTAAATTGATGGCTCACTAACAAGCACTATGACAGCATACCTCTAAATTGAGAAAGTAACTATTTAAAAAAAATAAGTTAGTTAACGACAGAATTTTTTTAAACTAGCTGATAAATTGAGCAAGGGGTGGCGAGGACAGAGGGAATGTCTGTGATTCAGACCAGGCCTAAGTTGTCAAGATAACAATTACTTTAAAAACTGGCAGTTAAAGAAGCAGGGAAAAAAAGAGGCAAAAAGATGCAATTAAATCAATGGAGAGTTTAAAATCTTAGACAATCTTGCTTGTCCAAGATTGTTGATTTTAATATTAAATTAATCTGCATTGTTTGAAGATGAGGTGATGTTTCTCAAGCGTACATTGGCCATTGATGGACAAATTAGAAGATTGAAGGCAGGTAGGAGAATGTGACAATTAAAATGATAGGTATCAGACAGGTCAGGATTGCCCTTGCACACTGAATGGACATGTTCTGCAAAGCACACACTCCATCTGCATCTGGAATCTCCAATGCACAGGAGACCACAGTGTGATTACCAAATGCAGTACATCACATTGAAAGATGTTTGGAGGGATATAGGCCAAACACAGGCAGGTGGAACATGTTGACCAGTTTGGCGAGTTGGGCCAAAGGGCCTATTTCCACGCTGGATGACAATATGACTAAGTGCAACTTGAAAGGACCGTTTGTTTATTCAGATGAAGATAAAGGGAAGAGGTAGAAGAGCAAGTGTTTCATCTCCTGCAGTTGAATAGGGAAGTGCCCTGAGAAGGCGAGTAGTTGGTGGAGATGGAAGAGTGGATCTGAGATTAATCTCTTCAAAAAGCTGAAAGCAGAAATAAGGGGAAGGTAGTGCAAACTCTTTGAAGGTGGCAGAAATTACAGAAGGTGATTTGTTAAGTTTGGAGGCTGCTGTGTAAGAAGATGCAAGCAAGGAAAACCCAGTCCTTGTTCTGGCTGGGAAGGGAGGAAGTGGAATGGGATGGAATACTTTATGAAATAATTTATTGTTACATGTGACAAGTCATAGTGAAATTCTTTGCTTGCATACCCAAGGTATGCAAATAGTCACAACATACGGTCCTGGGTGCAAGCTGAAGTGTAGAAAACAGAGGTACAGTTGAGAACCGTATCATCAATGGTAGAGCAAAAGCAACAATGAATGAAAAAGGGAAACATCTTAGTGGTTCTGATGTGGAAAGTCTTGGCATCAGAGCAGATAAGCAGTGACGGAGAAACTGGGAGAACTGTGCTTACACAAAGCAGGATTGGAGGGTGTTTAGCCAAAGTAAGTCAATCAATTTGCAGGGTAACTTGGAACTTCCAGCATTGTCATTTTAATTCTCCTTCCCAGTTCAATTCTGATCTATCTGTCTCCAGCCTCCTACATTGCTCCAATGGTGCCCAAAGCAAGCTTGAGGAAAGTACCTCAAATCCTGTCTGACTGCATTATAACCCTCGGGACTCAATACTGGATTTAACAAGATGAGTAATATCCACTTTATGTTATCACACTTTCTACATACATGCCCTGTACTCTTCTGTCCACAGATCACCCTCCTTATTTATCAGATTACAGCATCTGCTGTCTCTTGTGTTTCCAGTTATCACCTTCCAGCCCGTATCTACTTCATTTCACTTACCCCCACTTGGCTCCATCTGCCCTCTTTTTCTCACCTATCACCCACTCAACACTATCTCCTAACTTCACCCTCCCTCATCTGAGCCCATGTGGAGGTGTGCATTTTCCACTTCTATACCCTTTGCTCGATGTGGGAGGGAGTCACCAGGGTGCGACTTGTCCTTGGTTAAACTGGTGGCCTTGCCGAGGCAAAGTGAGGTGTAAATGGAGTCAATGGAAGAAAGGTTGGTTTGTATGAAAGTCTGGGCTGCGTCCACAATTCTCTGCAATTTTGTGCGGTCTTAAATGGAGCTGTTCCCAAATCATGCTGTGATGCATCCTGATAAAATGCTTTCTACGGATGGTGAGCCCATTCTAGCAAAGGTGATCTTTAGGATGCTGATAGTAGGTTATTCTATGATGGCACTGCTATTAAATATCAAGGGTAGGTGGTTTGATTTGGACTCTCACTAGTCTGACACTGACACAAATGCTGCTTACTAAATATCACCCCATGCCTAGATGTCATCCAGCTCCTGCTGCTTGCTGATGATTCATTCATTCATAACCCGACTAGTTCATTTGCTGAGTCATTGCAACTGCAACTGAATATTGCAGAATTATCAGTAAACCTTCCCATTGCTGGCCAAAGGATGAAAGTAAGGTAATTGGTGAAGCAACTAAAGATGAGTGGGCCTAGTACATTCCTGTAATTATGCTTTGGAGCTGGGATCATTATTAGGTTTATCCCTCATTTAAATTTGTCACCAAGTACCTCAGGAACAAGATTAACTGTGACCTTAAGAGTGTAATCACCTATAAGTCTTACCTGGACCAGGGCTTACTCCCTTGTTTTACCATCAGATCATTTCTGGATGGCCTTTTCCTACCGATAAAAGCAAATATTATAGGGCATACAGTGCCAAAAGTGTTTCATTCCCTCCGTCCACACAAGGTTACCAGTTGAGTAGTAAGAGTTGTTAACAGCACAAAATATCACAGCTATGAACAGGAAGGTTGGCGCTGTCAGGAGAAATAGGACCTTATGGTGACCTATTTTTCCTCTAATTTAGGCCTAACCCTTAACTCACTAAGGCCTCAGTCATGGCTTCATTCAAGCTATTCAGTGTATGCTTTGATGCCATCCTCAGGCTGTGATTGACCCTCATCACTTCATGTGCATCCGTTACACACAATCGTTCCAGTTTGGCATCATGTAGAAGGACAACTTCTAATTTCTCAGGACATTTGGTTAAGGAAAATAATTCCAAATTTGAAAACATTTGTTAACGTAAATGTAGAACCAAAATCCAAGTATTTTCTAAATTAGCCTGCTACCTCCATCTAGTGGGCTATTTTATGTAAATTATAACACTTCCTGTTTTCAAATGGCTTTTTTTTACCCTGGAAACATATTGCTGACATATTGTTTCACATATACAGATGGGGCAAGGTAAACAAGGTAAACATCTCCATTCTTTCAATAAACTAGTATACAACCCACTTCAGTTGAGTTGAAACCGTAGCCTGGAGTTTCCACTAGATTTTAATTCAATTGAAATTGAGCACAATCAAGCACAGAGGTGGAACTTATGGGCCTGTCCCACTTAGGTGATTTTTCAGGCGACTGCCGGTGACTGTCAAGTTGCAACAGTTGCCTGAAAAACCGCCAACTGGAATGGCGACTGGAACGGCACGTTTTGCAGGCGGGGGACAGGACAAGCGGGGGGAGCGCTGTCTGAGTGAAATTCACACGATACAAAGCCAAGGTGATCCAGACACACACCGCGATTAACAGGAAGGTTGGCGCTGTAATTAAGATGGAAAGCACAGTGTACGGTAAGTCCTTTAAAAGAGGGGGGGAGAGAAAGGGGGGAGGAGAGGGGAGAGAAGGGGGGAGAAGGAGTGGAGACAACTTTTAAGAAGCCAGACATACACGGCTGTGAAGCTCGGTGGACATTAACATTACCTGTCAGTTATTCTTGGTTCTGAAAACTACTGCTTGCGTTTTTTTTCAGCGTCAAAAAATTTGCGGCGACTATAATGAGGCCGCAATTAGTTCCTAAAATGAGGGAACTCCTCACGACCATGAAGGTGTTTCCTGGCAACCACCCGCGAACATGTGGCAACCATGTGGCCATAGTCTCCTGCAGTTGCCTAAAAAGTCGTCTAAGTGGGACAGGCCCATTAGCCATTCCTGGTCAATGTAGCAACCTGGCAAGAAAGTGGCCAACAAAATCATTACAAATGCATTAAATTGGCATTGTTAGTGATACAACTGGATTAGTAAAAAATTCTTGTTACTTTCACTCCTCATAAAGGGTGATTTCAAAGTTACATTGAGCGTGAATTGGGTATGAAATGTTTGGCATAAAACAGCCACATCCCCACCACATCAAGTGTGCATTGTTTGCTGCCATTTGTGCAAGTTCTTCAAATTAAGGTTGATTACATTTTACCCATAATTGCAATTATGTACACAATTTAAACATTTTTGTTAATTTAATTTACTAAGTTAACTAATGTATTTCAATGAAAATACGATTTGGTTTTTTTTTTTGTGAATCATTTTTAGCAACCTTAAAATCATTATTCAGGTGGGGCAGGCACTCTTACTAAAATTTATATTTTCAAAACTCATTATGAGCAGTGCTTACAAAACACCACCCCATTGCTATTCACTGGGTCGATGATTTTTTGTTTGTCAGTGCAAGCTGAGTAAATAAACATTAGCATTAAACGTGGCTACTTGATTACATTAACATTGAAAAATTGTGAACATGATTTTGAACGAAAACCTAAACTTTACTGGAAAATAGTTGCACAATTTCAAGGAAAGTTTGCACCCAAAGTAGAACAACCTCTGTTTTTATTCTGTTTTTATTGTCCTGCAGTCAACACTCCCAGACGCTAACAAAATATATATTTTAAGAAATTAACTTTGTCTTTTATCATCACTTTAAAATTTCTGGAAATTCAAATTTGTTCCAAACGAGGTGAATGAAATTTGCAGTGAAAATTATAGCGAAACGATACGATAGAACTTTATTTATCCCAGGAGGGAAATTGATCAGCCAACAAAATACACGAAACATGAAATCATCAGATCTCATCAGAATCTTCAATATTCAGTAACATATACAGGGGGCTGATACATAACATGTTAACGTGATGTTATTTTTAACACGGGGCATTCATAAATCTGAAACTGTACTCATTAAGTACATGATAGCCAAACAAAGGACCATTACTAATTCTTGTAATATGTAGTCTAAAATGTCATGAAGCTGGAATTGCATTAGAATTCTGAAATAAATACTCAGGACGTAAATATGTTTACTGGAACAAACATATTTAATGTTAAAAAGTACAGCATTCACATTGAGATAAATAATTCTGCTTGTTCCTTTACAATCTGCTGCCTGGCATGCACTTGGTATTGCCATTATGCTTCAGCTCCACCTCCCAGCCAGAGGAGGTATCACAACCTCAGATTCATTGATGGGATCATCAATATTTAGTTTAGTCTAATTTAGTTTAGTTCAGTTTAGTTTAAAGATGCAGCATGGGAACAGGTCCTTCAGGTCACGGGCTCCACACTAACCACCGATCATCCCATCACACTAGATCTATGTTATCCCACCTTTGCATCCACTTACAATAGGTGCAATATACAGAGGCAAATTAACTTATAAATCCGCACGTCTTTAGAATGTGGTGCAAAACCGGAACACCCTCAGGAAACCCATGTGGTCACAGGGAGAATGTGCAAACTCTATACACAGCTCCTGAAGTCAGAATTGAACATGGGTCTCTGATGCTGTGAGGTAGCAGCCCTATCAGCTGTGCCACTATTCTCAAATGACAAATAATTTGAAGGAGTAAAACCTTCCTGTTTCTCTGGTGGGAAATACATTGCTGGATAGTCATATAGTCATAAAGATAAGCCATTTTGAATTGCTTGAACAAACTATAGTTACACAGCTTTGATTTCATCACTTCCGGCTCTCTGCCCTCGAAAGCCTCCAACCTTATCGTTCCCCAGCACCGCATGGCCTGATTTTATCTTCTCCCCAAAATCCACAAACAGAACTGTCCAGGCAGACTCATTGTTTCTGCATCAAAATAATCTCCACATACCTCGACTCCATCCTATCCCCCCTGGTCCAATCGCTCCCTGCCTATGTCCAAAACACCTCACATGCTCTTCATCTCCTCAATTACTTCCGTTTTCCAGGCCCCCACTCCCTCTTCTTTACCATGGATGTCCAGTCACTCTGCACCCCCATCCCCCACCAGGAGGGTCTTAAAGCCCTCTGTTTCTTCCTTGACAGCAGAACCAGCCAACTTCCATCTACCATTACTCTCCTCCACCTAGAAGTGCTGGCCCTTACCCTCAACAACTTCTCCTTCGACTGCTCCCATTTCCACCAGATCCAAGGCGTAGCTATGGGCACTCGCATGGACCCAAGCTATGCCTGCCTCTTTGTAGGGTACATCGAACAATCCCCGCCCCAGGCGTACACTGGTCCTATCCCCGAACTCTACCTCCGCTACATTGACGACTGCATTGGTGCTACCTCCTGCACCCATGCAGAACTCACTGACTTCATCAACTTCACCATTAATTTTCATCCTGCACTCAAATTCACTTGGACCATCTCTGACATCTCCTTCCCATTTCTAGATCTCACCGTCTCCATCACAGGAAATGGACTATTGACCGAAAACTACTACAAATCTACTGACTCCCATAGCTATCTTGACTACACTTCTTCCCACCCAGCTTCCTTTAAAGACTGTAGCCCCTACTCCCAATTCCTCCTTCTATGCCGCATCTGCACCCAGGATGAGGTGTTCCATATCGGGGAATCGGAGATGCCCTCATTCTTTAGGAAACAGAGGTCCCCCACTTCCAACGAGGCACTGGGCCTGCCTAATATTGCCGTCTCACCCGGCCTATCTAACACCACCGCCGGACCTACTCAACATGGCCGCCGGACCGGGGCTCCTCGAACATGGCTGCCGCACCGCACCCTAATCATCTCATCCCCTTACCGGGCTGGCCGAACTGCACCACCCCACCGACCATCCGCCCACCGGGACCTCCCACGCATCGCCCGCCGACCCCGACTCTACTGCCCACAGACTCCTACCATCGGGTCCGCCGACCCTCGCCACTCCACCTCCCTCCAGCAGCCCGCAGCCATCGCCTTACCTGGAGCCTGGACTCTGCACTGGACCTGAAGCCTCCACGCTGCTGATTCCCACTCCTCTGGGTTTGACTGCACTGGGTCCTAGTGCTAGTCTGCCCAACCCTGGTAACCTCAGTGGCTGTTCCACTGGGTCTTCCCCATCCTCCTCTATGTGACCCCTGCTCTTCCCCACCCACACCACAGTCCTCATACCCCCCCTACCCCTTGACCACCCACCACACATCGCCTTGTCCTCAGTCCACCTACCTGCCTTCCTCCGGCCCGAACCCCCGTCCCTGCCGTGTGTTTACCATCCCCCCTGACCTCCTCCTCTCCGACACCGAACGGTTTTGTCCTCAGCAGAGGTCATACCTTTGTCCCCCTCCGTCCCCACCTCAATGTGTTCCGTGCCCACCACGACTTGGAGCTGTTCTACCGTTGCCTCCGCCTTACAGCGTTCTTCCATGGGAAGGAGTCCACGCCCCCCCATTGATGATCCCTTTTCCCGTCTCCAACGCACCCCCTCCTCGTGGACCCCCCCCTCGTGGCCCTCCGACTTTAGAACTTTTTATCCAAAACTGCCGTCGCGACATCAACCGCCTCAGCTTCTCCACTCCCCTGTCTCACTCCAATCTCTCCCCTCCCCCTTGAACGTACTGCCATCGACTCACTCCGCAACAACCCAGACTGGGTTATCAAACCCGCCGACAAGGGAGGTGCCGTGGTAGTCTGGCGCATCGATCTCTACAAAGCAGAGGCCACGCGCCAACTCTCGGACACCTCCTCCTACTTACCCCTGGACCATGACCCCACTGACGAGCACCAGGCCACTATCTCTAGCACCATCACCGACTTCATCAACTCCCACGCCCCGCCCGACCGAGCCTCCAACCCCATCGTTCCCCAACCTCGCATGGCCCGATTTTACCTTCTCACCAAAATCCACAAACCTGACTGTCCTGGTAGACCCATTGTCTCTGCCTGTTCGTGCCCCACCGAACTCATTTCCACATACCTTGACTCCATCCTATCCCCCTTGGTTAAATCCCTCCCTACCTATGTTCAAGACACCTCAGCCACTCTCCGTCGTCTCCGCGCATTCCATTCTCTAGGCCCCCATCCCCTCATCTTCACCATGGACATCCAGTCGCTCTACACCTCCATCCCCCACCAGGATGGTCTCAAAGCTCTCCGGTTCTTCCTCAACCAGAGAAGTAACCTATACCCAGCCACTGATACTCTCCTCCGCCTAGCGGAGTTGGTCCTTACCCTCAATAACTTCTCGTTTGACTCCTCCCATTTCCTCCAAATACAAGATGTAGCTATGGGCACACGCATAGGCCCCAGCTATGCCTGCCTCTTTGTCGGGTACGTCGAACAATCCTTGTTCGATGCGTACCAGGCCCCCACCCCCGACCTCTACCTCCTCCACTACATTGATGACTGCTTTGGTGCCACCTCCTGCACCCAGGCACAACTGACTGACTTCATCCGCTTCACCACTAACTTCCATCCGGCACTCAAATCCACCTGGACCATTTCCGACATTTCCCTACCATTCCTTGACCTCACTATCTTCATTGCAGGTGATAGACTTCTGACCGACATCCACTATAAACCTACTGACTCCCATGGCTACACTTCTTCCCACCCTGCTTCCTGTAAGGACTCCATTCCCTACTCCCAATTCTTCCGTCTACGCCGCATCTGCTCCCAGGATGAGGCGTTCCACACTAGGGCATCTGAAATGTCCTCATTCTTCAGGGAACGGGGGTTCCCTTCCCCCACCATAGATGAGGCTCACACCAGGATCTCTTCCATACCCCGTAACCCTGCTCTCTCTCCCCATCCCTCCCACTCGCAACAAGGGCAGAGTCCCCCTTGTCCTCACCTTTCACCCCACCAGCCGTCACACACAAGTAATCCTCCGTCAGTTTTGCCACCTCCAACGTGACCCCACCACTCGCCACATCTTCCCATCTCCCCCCATGTCTGCCTTCCGCAAAGACCGCTCCCTCCATAAATCCCTTGTCAATTCTTCCCTTCCCTCCTGTACTACCTCCTCCCTGGGCACTTTCCCTTGCAACCGCAAGAGATGCTACACTTGCTGCTTAACCTCCCCCGTCGACTCCATTCAAGAACCCAAGCAGTCGTTCCAGGTGCTTCACTTGCATCTCCTCCAATCTCATCTATTGCATCCGCTGCACTAGATGTCAGCTGATCTACATCGGTGAGACCAAGCAGAGGCTTGGCGATCGTTTCGTCGAACTCCTCCACTTGGTCCGCATTAACCAACTTGACCTCCCGGTAGCTCAGCACTTCAACTCCCCCTCCCATTCTGTATCCGACCTCTCTGTCCTGGGTCTCCTCCATGGCCAGAGCGAGCACCACCGGAAATTGGAGGAACAGCACCTCATATTCCGCTTGGGGAGTCTGCATCCTGGGGGCATGAACATTGAATTCTTCCAATTTTGTTAGCCCTTGCTGTCTCCTCATCTTCCTATCTCTCCCTCAGCACTCGGGCTCCTCCTCCTCCTTTTTCCTTTCTTCTCCGGCGGTCGGAGCTCTTCTCTGGCTGTCCCCGGCGGGGAAACCCAGGCTCCAGATGGCAAGTCCACACTGCACCCGCAGCTAGAAGCTCCGCTGACCGCGGCTTCAGGATGTTATCGGCCACGGGCCGGCGGTCGGAGTTCTTCTCTGACGATCCCTAGCGAGGGGTCCCAGGCTCCGGACTCCGCGCCAGTGGCTAGAAGCTCCGCAGACCGCGGCTTCAGGCTGTAACAGTCGATCGGAGCACTCTCATCTGGCTACCCCGGCAAGGCCTCACCCGCTCCGCGATGAAAAGTCCATGCTGCGCCGGCTGCTGAACACCAATCCACAACATGCTAACTCTTGAACCCCAGAGGAGAGTGCAGTGAGCATTGGTATCATCAATATCATTTGGGCATGATAGTACATATCTAAAATTAGGTTATTATTTATTCTGATTATTTAGTCAATAAAAATAATATTTTTAATTGAGATGCTTTTTGTTGATTGTTTCATTTTAAAAAAGGATACCACAATTTACCTGGCACTTGATACAGCAGTTTTAAACATTCATGAACAGTAATGGCATAGCTGTGCTACCATAGTTTGTTATTACAGTAGTCAATTCAAAATGGCTTGTCTTTGTAATTGTTTATTTTTACTTGATGATTCTGGAACAACCCACTATCTCTTTGGTTATCTATACAACCTTGTATTTATTTCCAGCAAAGATCTCATGATAGCCACTGTGAGCAAAACCGAGGACTTAGTTAAAAAATGTAAAATCAACACTGTTAAATCATCTTAATTTTACTGAATTAGCAAATACCATCACTCAAAAGTTGTATCATCAGAAATAATACACACATCCTCAAACCTGCTACATTCTTCATGTAACTGCTCTGTACACTTTACTTCCCCACCTAGCTCGGTATTGTTAGCAAAGCTAGACCGACTACATTTTGTTATTTATATAATTAATACAGATTACAGCAAATCAAGTCATTGGTCTCGACATTCAAAATGGACCAGCGTGCCCTGGCACCATTTGCAATGCACACTTGCAGTATCCCAAATGGTGAAAGGTTTTCTAGCAAAGCATGAGAGAAAAGCTGCAAGATATTCTTCAGAAGAATCTGCAATTGTGATTTTCAGATCTGCTTATTTCACCTGTAATCTATTTTAAATAAAATAAGGCTTTTTAGAAGTGTGCTTCTTAGTTGTAATTCTCTTAGTATTGCACTGCAGCATTGTATGACTGGAAACATTTTAGATTTTCAACTGCCAGCAGGTTTGAAGAAATTCTAGTAATGTTCTTGTAGAACAATAGCTTTTGCTAGAGTTAAAATTTGGTCTGTTGTTCATTTTCAGTTCAGTCTTTCTTCTTCCATGTTCGCTGCATTGAAATGACAGAAATGTAATGCAGTTTATTTCCATTTTAATCCTGTTTGCTATATGGAATGTACAATACTAGGTTATAAAAGTTTCAAAATTTCCCTCTATAGAAAATCAAACACCAAAGAATTTAAGATTTACTGTATGTGGCATGTCATTGATCTGATGAAATCAATTTCTGATGCATTTATGCTGGTAAGGGGCCCTCGACTATTGGAGCAAAGGGACAAGGTTTATACAACGAATGAGAATGTAGTTGGATTGAAAACTGGTGAGGCAACAGGAAACTAGAAGGGAATGTAAATGCATACAGATTTGCTTGGAGTCATCAGTAGAGTTCTGTAGGACTTTTTTTAAAACAATCATTTACATTATCTTTAAATGGCTGCCAACATTAATTGGGGCACAGAACATTAGCTGTAATAGAGAAGTGAAAAATAATGTATAGAATGATGAGTGAATTAAAAAAGGAGAGGGGGGGAATGCTGATATGAACTGGGGAATGGAGGTTTGGAGGGAAGGAGAGAATGTCTCTTTAGTCCAGGAACTGGATAAAATATAGTGTGAACTTGTTTCAGAGGGAGTATAGTGATTATAAATTTGGCAGGACAGTTGGGCATGAAATTTGGTGCATTTCGTGGAAAGCATTGGTTTTCTGGATTTTCTGAAAAGTCACCAGACCATTTTTTTGTCCTTTTAGGATTAAAAGCCTATTGTTCAAATACTGAAAATGAATTACAATGCAGAGTTTCATTGCAGAAATATTCAACCATTTCAGTAATGAACACAAACATTAATAAAATAAAATTGTGCCTTTGGGTTTCATCAGTTTAGCATCATTCCAATATTTTTCTTGGTAGCTGTTTGCTAGGTGGGAACGGGAACCCCGCGCAACTTGGGTGGAGGAGGGATGGAGAGTGCAGGGGTTATTTGAAGTTAGAGAAATCAATATTCATACCACTGGGTTGTAAACTGCCCAAGCAAAATATGAGATGTTCATGTGCAATTTGTGATTAGCCTCACTCTGACAATGGAGGAGGCCGAGGACAGAAAGGTCAGGGGAATGGGAAGGGGAATTAAAGTATTTGGCAACTGGGAGATCAGGTAGGTCCAGGCGGACTGAGCGAAGGTGTTCAGCGAAACGATCGCCCAGTCTAGGTTTGGTCTCGCCAATGTATAAGAGTCCACATCTTGAACAACGGATACAGTAGATGAGGTTGGAGGACATCACCTGCATATGTAGTACTTTAAAGTCACTGTTCCTCCACTGTCAACTTTAGGAACTTTGTTCGACATTATCTTTATTTGTCTGTGTTTTGGCTTCATACATAGAAATATTATTGCATGCAACACCTTTACTGCAAGATATTTGAGGCTAAAAAAATCATAAATATAGATTTACTGCTGCTGAGATTTATAGGTCGGGATCGGTTCCTTTCTTTAAATGCAACCATCAGGCAGCAACCACTGTTCCCAGGAGGTATTACATCTCAGATATCTGCTTGAGGGCACCTTTATCAGGAAGCTGCACAAATCATGAATGACCTGTAGAACGCAGGTCTCATCACAACCTTGGACTCACAGATTAGCAACAATGCATCAGCAGGGGTGCTTGTCTTTACTGTTGTTTTCTTCTAAATGTTCTGGATGCATTGCTTTCACTCCATTTCTCTGGGGTTTGAGGTAACAGATAAGGCCATTGTTGGAGTAGTAGACCCCATCACAGACAGTACTTGATAGATTGTTTAGAATATGTTGTTTAGGGTGGTTACTAATGTTCTAGATGATGAAACTCCGGTTTCTCAGTGCCATCCCAGATGTTCCACCATTTTCAGTAGTCCATGTTAAAAAGTTAACATTTTTGGATTTGAGAGCATTCTTGGAACATCTCCTCTGTCCTCATATTTTCATACCGTGATGAAGCTAAAAATAGAATATCCAATTGAGCTGTCTGGTTACCAGGACTTGAGGGCTTAAGTTATTAGGATAAGCTGGGACATTGTTACATGTAGTGCAGGAGGCTGAGGAGTGAACATATAGCGGTATGCACAATCATAAGAGACCTGGATAAAATAAATGGTCACAGTCTTTTTCCCAGGGTAGACGAGATCAGAACTGGACGGCATAGATTTAAGACAAGAGAGAAAAGATTTAAAAGAGACCTGAGACAATAGGTGCAGGAGTAGGCCATTCGGCCCTTCGAGCCAGCACAGCCATTCAATATGATCATGGCCGAGGAGCAATTCCTTCACATAAAGTGTGGTGCATATATGTAACACTTGCCAGAATAAGCTATAGAAGCAGACACAATGGCAACATTTAAAAGTTATTTGGACAGGTACATGGATAGAAAATGTTTGGAGGGATATGGGCCAAATGGGAGTAGCAGAGTTACATACAATGATCAGCATGGACAAGTTGAGCCAAAGGGCCTGATTTAGTGTGTATGACCATGGTATTGGGCACACACATCTGAGCCAACTAAGCATAAAGAAAGCCTGCATTCATTCATTGGGTGTATAGGCTCAAAGATAGCCACCCAGGTGAGGGCTAAGCAGATTCCTGGCCTCGGAATCCGCTCCTTCAAAGTGTTAAACACAAGTTAATCACATCAAGAGCAGGCAGACTGCAACCACTGAAAATGTTTTACACAAGCTAGCATGGAATGCTGATCTCATCCTCATTCACAGGGGCTGAGTTCAGTTTTGCAGAGACTGGATGGTTGAGGTAATTGACATAATTGAGGTATATAGAATTATGAGGGTATAGATAGAGTAGATTGTAGGAAATGTATCCATTTATCAGAGGTAGATAAAACTAGAGGATATAGGCCCAGGGTAAGGGGGAAGAGATTTAAAGGGGATACCCACTTCCCCAGACAAAAGTTGAAGCAAGTGGTTGAACTATATCCAGATTAATTGTGTAGAAAAGAACTGCAGGTGCTGGTTGACACCAACATTGACACAAATGCTGGAGTAGGACAGGCAGCATCTCCGGAGAGAAGGAATGGGTGACGTCTCGAGTCAAGACCCTTCTTCAGACTGAGGTATTAATCCAGAGTTATTGGTTGGGTTTCGAGAGCTATGGACTAAGAGGTGGGCAATGAGGTTAATACCGAATGCCCCCTGCTCGGCTTGGACAGGTTGGGCTGCATGGCCTGTTTTCATGCCTTGCTGTCAGCCCGGGATGACTGTGGGACTGTCCAAGGATTACTGTAGTAATGTCCCAGGATGACGGTCAAGACTATCCCGGGATAACTGTAGCACTGTCCTTGGATGACTGTCCCTGTCCCGGGATGACCGTAGGACTGTCCCGGGATGTGTCTGGCCTGGGATGTCTGAAGGAGGGTCTCGATCTGAAATGTCACCCATTCCTTCTCTCCAGAGATGCTGCCTGACCCGCTGATGTACTCCAGCATTTTGTGTCTGTCCCGGGATGACTATAGGACTGTCCCGGGATGTCTGTGTCTGTCCCGGGATGACTATAGGACTGGCCAGGGATGTCTGTCTGGCCCGGGATGTGTCAGCGCCTGTGTCTGGCCCGGGATGTGTGTGTCTGTCCCCGGATGGGTCTGTGTCTGTCCCGGGATGTCTGCGTCTGTCCCGGGATGTGTGTGTGTGTGTGTGTGTGTCTGTCCCGGGATGTGTGTGTCTGTCCCGGGGTGTGTGTGTCTGTCCCGGGATGTGTGTGTCTGTCCCGGGATGTGTGTGTGTGTGTGTCTGTCCCGGGATGTGTGTGTCTGTCCCGGGGTGTGTGTGTCTGTCCCGGGATGTGTGTGTCTGTCCCGGGATGTGTGTGTGTCTGTGTCTGTCCCGGGATGTGTGTGTGTCTGTGTCTGTCCCGGGATGTGTCTGTGTCTGTCCTGGGATGTGTCTGTGTCTGGTCTGTGTCTGTGTCTGTCCCGGGATGTGTCTGTGTCTGTCCTGGGATGTGTCTGTGTCTGGTCTGTGTCTGTGTCTGTCCCGGGATGTGTCTGTGTCTGTCCCGGGCAGGCTGCCCCTTGCGGCGGCTTTTTGCGCTTCAGGTCCGATGTTGCTGCCGCTGTCGGTGGCGGCGCTGACGGCCGTTTACTACCTGGGCCGGTGGCTGATGTCGGGGACCGCGGGCCGCGTGTCGAGCTCGGCCTTAGCCCCGGCCCCGGCCCCAGGCTCCATGCGGGGCAAGACGGTGATCGTGACCGGCGCCAACAGCGGCATCGGCCGGGCGACGGCGAGCGGCCTGGCGCGGCTTCAGGCCCGGGTCATCCTGGCGTGTCGCGACCCGGCCGCAGCCGAGGAGGTGGCCCGCGAAATGCGGCAGCAAGACCGGGGCGACGGCGCGGCCTCCGGGGAGGTGTTGGTTCGACAGCTCGACCTCGCCTCACTCACCTCCGTGCGGGGCTTCTGCCAGCGGATCGTGGAGGTGAGAAACACCGGGGATATACTGGGCCTGGGGGTGGATAAATAAACACCCGGGGAAATACTGGGCCTGGGGGTGGATAAATAAACACCCGGGGAAATACTGGGCCTGGGGGTGGATAAATAAACACCCGGGGAAATACTGGGCCTGGGGGTGGATAAATAAACACCCGGGCCTGGGGGTGGGTGGATAAATAAACACCCGGGGGAAATACTGGGGGTGGATAAATAAACACCCGGGAAAATACTGGACCTGGGGGTGGATAAATAAACACCCGGGGAAATACTGGGCCTGGGGGGTCGATAAATAAAACACCCGGGAAATACTGGGACCTGGGGGTGGATAAATAAACACCCGGGGAAATACTGGGCCTGGGGGTGGATAAATAAACACCCGGGGAAATACTGGGCCTGGGGGTGGATAAATAAACACCCGGGGAAATACTGGGCCAGGGGGAGGAGAAATAAACACCCGGGGAAATACTGGGCCGGGGGGTGGATAAATAAACACCCGGGGAAATACTGGGCCTGGGGGGATAATAAATAAACACCCGGGGAAATATACTCGGGGTGGGGTGGATAAATAACACCCGGGGAAATACTGGGCCTGGGGGAGGATAAATAAACACCCGGGGAAATACTGGGCCTGGGGGTGGATAAATAAACACCCGGGGAAATACTGGGCCTGGGGGTGGATAAATAAACACCCGGGGAAATACTGGGCCTGGGGTGGATAAATAAACACCCCGGGGAAATACTGGGCCCGGGGTGGATAAATAAACACCCGGGTAAATACTGGGCCTGGGGGTGGATAAATAAACACCCGGGGAAATACTGGGCCTGGGGGTGGATAAATAAACACCCGGGTAAATACTGGGGTGGATAAATAAACACCCGGGGAAATACTGGGCCTGGGGGTGGATAAATAAACACCCGGGGAAATACTGGGCCTGGGGGTGGATAAATAAACACCCGGGGGAATACCTGGGGGTGGATAAATAAACACCCGGGGAAATACTGGGCCTGGGGGTGGATAAATAAACACCCGGGGAAATACTGGGCCTGGGGGTGGATAAATAAACACTCGGGGAAATACTGGGCCTGGGGGTGGATAAATAAACACCCGGGGAAAATAGTACTGGGCCTGGGGGTGGATAAATAAACACCCGGGGAAATACTGTGACCTGGGGGGTGGATAAATAAACACCCGGGGAAATACTGGCCCTGGGGGTGGATAAATAAACACCCGGGGAAATACTGGGCCTGGGGTGGATATAAATAAACACCCGGGGAAATACTGGGCCTGGGGGGTGGATAAATAAACACCCGGGGAAATACTGGGCCTGGGGGTGGATAAATAAACACCCAGGGAAATACTGGGCACCCGGGGAAATACTGGGGGTGGATAAATAAACACCCGGGGAAATACTGGGCCTAGGGGTGGATAAATAAACACCCGTGGAAATACTGGGCCTGGGGGTGGATAAATAAACACCTGGGGAAATACTGGGCCTGGGGATGGATAAATAAACACCCGGGGAAATACTGGGCCTGGGGGTGGATAAATAAACACCCAGGGAAATACTGGGCCTGGGGGTGGATAAATAAACACCCGGTGAAATAATTGGCCTGAGAGGGATAAATAAACACCCGGGGAAATACTGGGCCTGGGGGTGGATAAATAAACACCCGGTGAAATAATTGGTGAGAGGTGTCAGGAGATGGATAAATAAACACCCGGGTAAATACCAGCCAGGGGGACGCAAACCTGCGTGTGGATAAATGCCCTGCGAAATAGAGAACACAAGGAGCTTGGGAATGGCTAAACACAGGTCAGAAGGAGCCTGGTAGTGGAAAAATGCCTAATTAAAGAGTAAAATTGGGCATGAAGAACCTGTGAGTAGATAAATATTCAGGGCGTGGGGAAACATTGGGAAAGAAGCACTAGGAAATGTTAAAGTATCAGGCAGAAAGAGCCTGGGAGTTGATAAATACGTGGAGAATGGAGAAATCTAGAGTAGAAGAGTGGATAAATACTAGAGGAAATAGGCAGCAGGAGGTGCCTACAAATACCCAGAGAACGAGGAGATACTGGAGAGCAAGAGCCTTGGAGTGAATAAATACATGGGTAATGGGCTAAAACTGGGATGAAAGAGACTGTGTATCCATGTCTGGGAATGGGGAAATGCCGTGGACGTGGATAGTTAACTAGGGTGCAGGATAATATTGGGAAAGAAGAGCCAGGTGAAGATTAATAATAATAATAATAATAACTTTATTTGTTAAGCACCTTAAAAACAACCAAAGCTGACCAAAGTGTTGTACAGAAAAAAGAAAACAAGCAAGACATCATAAAACAGGCAGAACAACAGAACATACAACTAACACGAGGCGCATAAATTACATACAAAAATCCAAACAATAAATTAAAAAACATAAAACACAAGTACGAACAACGCAGCAAAACCAAGCAAATAAAGTTAATAAACAATTCAACACCTCACTGGTCTACAAAGGCCATGGAGAATAGATATGTCTTCAGGAGTGATTTAAAAACAGCTAGAGAAGGGGCCTGTTTAACGTGCAGAGGCAATTCATTCCACAATCTCGGAGCCGACACAGCAAAGGCACGGTCCCCTCTGAGCTTCCGCTTAGTCTTTGGCTCAATCAGGAGCAGCTGATCATCTGACCTGAGAGAGCGGGAGGGCGAATAAGGGTGAAGAAGCTCAGATAGGTAGGACGGGGCAAGACCACTTAGGGATTTAAAAGTAAATAAAAGAATTTTAAAACGAATCCTATACTGAATAGGCAGCCAGTGGAGAGAGGCCAAAAGGTGAGAAACATGATCATGCTTTCGTGTGCCAGTCAAGAGACGAACAGCTGCATTCTGTACCATCTGGAGACGGGCGATGGAGGAGGTTGGTGATTGCAAATGTGTATACCTGGAAACAGGAATAACCCTGAGCATGGGAGGACTGAGGGAGGGACACTCAGGGTCTGAAGAAGGGTTTCGGCCCGAAACGTTGCCTATTTCCTTCGCTCCATAGATGCTGCTGCACCCGCTGAGATTCTCCAGCTTTTTTGTGTAACGAGGGAGGGACACTTGTTGGTTCAGATATCCAAATACATAAAAGAGCCAATTATTGGATGGGATGGTCAGGGAGTACAATTCACATTGCATATGGGAATACCAATGGAGTATACAAAAAGCAAAAGTTTGGAAGAACTCAACTGGTCAAGCCACGCTTATGGAGGCAAAAGTGCATACATTCAATGATGGGATAGTCACCACAGCAAAATAAAGGAATAAAGCACTACAAATGTTTTTGGTCAAAGTCGTAGATTCGTACAGCACAGAAGCAGGCCCATTGGCCTAATCTGTTCAACTAAAATGCCCATCTACGCTAGACCCACCTGCCCACAGTTAGTTCATATCCCTCTAATTCTTCCCTATCCACATACATGTCTAAATGCCTTTTAAATGTTGTTTATAGTGCCAATATCTTAAGAATGAGATAAATAATGCCAGAGAGTAATGGTGGATGGTTGTTTGTCAGGTTGGAGGCCAGTGTCTAGTGGGGAGCCACAGGGATCTGTGTTGGGTCCACTGTTGTTTGTCATGTACATCAATTATCTGGATGATGGTGTGGTAAATTGGAAGTATGCAGATGATACTAAGATAGGAGGGGTTGTGGATAATGAAGTAGATTTTCAAAGTCTACAGAGAGATTTATGCCAGTTGGAAGAGTGGACTGAAAGATGGCAGATGGAGTTTAAGGACAAATCAAAATAAAATAGGACGTACATGGTAAATGGTAGGGAATTGAAGAATGCAGGTGAACAGAGGGATCTGGGAATAACTGTGCACAGTTCCCTGAAAATGGAATCTCATGTAGATAGGGTGGTAAAGAAAGCTTTTGGTGTGCTGGCCTTTATAAATCAGAGCATTGAGTATAGAAGTTGGGATGTAATGTTAAAATTGTACAAGGCATTGGTGAGGCCAATTCTGGAGTATGGGGTACAATTTTGGTCGCCTAATTATAGGAAGGATGTCAACAAAATCGAGAGAGTACAGAGGAGATTTACTAGAATGTTGCCTGGGTTTCAGCAACTAAGTTACAGAGAAAGGTTGAACAAGTTAGGGCTTTATTCTTTGGAGCGCAGAAGGATAAGGGGGGACTTGATAGAGGTCTTTAAAATGATGAGAGGGATAGACAGAGTTGACGTGGATAAGCTTTTCCCACTGAGAGGAGGGAAGATGCAAACAAGGGGACATGACTTGAGAATTAAGGGACAGAAGTTTAGGGGTAACATGAGGGGGAACTTCTTTACTCAGAGAGTGGTGGCTGTGTGGAATGAGCTGCCAGTGAAGGTGGTGGAGGCAGGTTCGTTTTTATCATTTAAAAATAAATTGGATAGTTATATGGACGAGAAAGGAATGGAGGATTATGGTCTGAGCGCAGGTATATGGGACTAGGGGAGAATCCGTGTTCGGCACGGATTAGAAGGGTCGAGATGGCCTGTTTCCGTGCTGTAATTGTTATATGGTTAACTAGGGTAAGAACTGTAGAATCATTGGAATTTAGATCAATAAATCAGAACTAAGATTAGAACAAGTGTATCAGATTATCATAATAATCTGTGGCTGCTGGGAAATGAAGGAAAGAATAACTGGGTATATGTGAATAAACAGGAATAGGTCAATAATTCATAACTTGTGAAAGCAACTGCTTGTAAATAAGAGTTGGGGTAGTAAATGTTGGATAGTCAGAAATTGGAAACAACCTGGTGCTGAAGCTCATGACCCAACCCTGGGGGTAATAAATTGAGTTGTTACCTGACTGCAAAACTACCCAGAACTACAAACTTGAACCTACCAGAAGCATTGGCAGTATGAACTAGAGACTTGTTTAAAAAAAAATCTTTATAACTGACCATGTGCCCCTATAAATTATGATGTTTGCTCCATTTTGAAACAAACTGTCTCCTTAATCCTAAACCATGTTCGGCAAATTCCTCATGAACTCTCTAAGATCTTTGCGCTACAATGCCGCTTCTTCAATCCCTTTCAGGCTCATCCCTGTAGGGTTACATATGGTCATCATTCATCCTGCCCATGTGTGCCGCAGCATTTATCAATTCCTAACTGAATCTCAACAATTCAAGATCATTCTCTACACCCACACAGATCTTCATAACATCTGCAAACTTTCAAATGGTGCCCATAATACATACACCTAGATGATTAATAAAAGAGCAACTGTTCAACACTGAGTCCCGTGGGATACCACAGTACTCAAATTGCTTTCAGTCTCAGGCCTTCTGCCCAGTTCTCAGACAAGATTAATATATTGTTAATGCAGGCCCTTCCTGGGCGACAAACATCCAACTTATGGACATCCGGTATATACGAACGAGCTTCCACAGATATTATTAAATTCAAATGAGAACTATTCTCGAAAAATAAGTCTATTTACATGTAACCTCCCGACAGTAATCAGGCACCTTGTTTGTTCAGAACACAGGCTGCCAGTTTAAATGCAGGAAGACACTTAAGAGAGTACCTTTGGACATTGACAACATTCATGCAATAACAGAATTAGGCCATTCGGCCCATTGAGTCTACTCCACCATTTATTCATGGCTAATCTATCTCTCCCTCTCAACCCAATTCTCCTGCCTTCTCCCTGTAACTTTTGTCGTCCCCCCCCCCCCCCCCCACCGTGCTAATCAATAATCGCTGTTCAAATACCCTATGACCTTCATTACCACAGCCTTCTGTGGTAATGAATTCCACAGATTCACCACCCTCTGGCTAGAAAAATTCCTCCTCATCTCCTTTCTAAAGGTATATCCTTTTAGTCTGAAGCTGTGCCATCTTCTCCGAGTCTCTCCTGCTAAGTTGCAATGAGATTCCCCCCCCCCCCCGCCAACCCATCCTTCTAAACTCCATAGCCGCCAAACGCTCAACGTACGTTAATCCAATCATCCCTGGGATCATTCTCGTAAACCTCCTCTGGTCCCTCACCAACACATCTCTCCTTAGATATGGGACTGTCCACAATACTCCAAATGTGGTCTAACCAGTGCCTTTTCAAGCCTCAGCATTACATCCCAATCTGTTACATAGAAAATACAAACATAGAAAATAAACATAAATGGCTCCTACACTAAGAGAAGCTAGCAGTTTAACTTCATTCACCATCTTGTTGACTTAAAAAACCCCATTAAAATATGGAAATATGGAAATATGACCTATTCCTTGGATTTTCTTGAGAGAGACAAATGTCTATTCACTCAGCATATGGTTTCCCAGTGACTTTTTACTGGTTTGTCATCAGGAATTTCTACTAATCTGATGTCTGATTCAACGTGGTGCCCATGTACTGCCAAGAAAACAGCGAAGCTCATCAAGAAATCAGTGAAGAATCCTCATAGATACGTAAAGGCAGAAATTCAGATGTACTGTGTATCCCTGTAAATGCTGGAAGTTGCTGTTGGATTTACCAACTAATCACAGGGATCCCTTCAGTACAACATTGGTACTACAAATAAATCAGACCCTGTCCTTTTGTTGTACACATGCCTTTCCCCAGCTATTAAATATGAGGACAAGTGGTTTTCACAAAATCTTAATTGCTTATGACCTTTAAACAAAGTTTCTGTTTACTTTATCTTACAAGATTGCATATCCATTTCCATAATAAATATTTAAAGATTAGGATTTTTAGTTTCTGAGATCTGATCCTGACTCTGCCTCTGATGTTAAATACAGTTTAAAAAAAAATGTTATATGCACAGCACAGTTGTTTGAGACACTACTAGTGAAATGGAAAATTTGTGATTTAAATCATGGGTCTGTTAACAATATTATTGTTTACACGTGAATTCCATTTGGCAATGTTTTTTGATTTTTCAGATAATTCTCATAATCCCTCTTTTCTATGTGTAGATGCTTGATTTTATCAAGCCCGAACATTTTCCATTCAGTTTGCAGGGTATATGGTTCAATTTAAAACATGCATCCTCATGACTGCATTCCGGTGGGGCAGGATGGTCTTCATCGGTGATTGCCGCACTCAGCAAACCACTAATTACTTGCCCACTGAGAGCATATTGTGGGGGGCATGCTTCTTGCTTCAGCGCTGTACATGTGGACACAATTTCTCAAGTTGCTGATCCACAACTGAGATAACAATAGCTAAAATTGTTATATTAAGTTTATTTTTTTCTTTATGCCTTAGAGGTTTCGTTTTCCTGCGATTCTTTATGGACGTGAACTTTTTCTTACCGATGTGACATGAAGTTGTTGCATCGTGTTGATTCGGGATAAGCCAAACGTTAGGTTATAGTGAGGGGGTGGTATAATGGAACTTAAATTAATAATACCCCGTGTATAAAGTTTACATGCACCCCCCACTCTTTCAGACTACAAAGCCAGTATTTCGCACCATCATCAGCTTCATTCCATTTAGTCCACAGACTTTTTTTCCCTGTTCACGGACTAAAATTACCAACTACAGTTTGAACCACGGATGAAAAGTTCTTTTTATCTGCAGATGGTCCCTTTTTCAACCTCTCCATTCGATCAGAAAAGGGTATTTTTTAATGTAGATGGACTAGTTCATTGAAGATTTCTGCAATGTAATTTCTCAAGTAAAGTATATCAGGTGTTGAGAGTGGACAGAAATTTGCTACTGGCAGTGAGTTTGAGTAAATGTAATTGTACTTTTTGTTAATTTTAAAATGCATTTTAAAATGACAGTTTGTGTTTTTAAAAGAGTAGCAAATCAATACCAATCACGAGTTCACTATGTTTGGAATGAAACAGACACCGGTGATACTGATAATTATAGAAGGAAAACTTAAATTCAGGTCAGATGTACCAAGTACTTAGTTGTTAGTATGTTGAAAACAGAAATGTAACCTATAATCAATATACTTCTGAACAATGTATTTTTCTTGGGATTTTTTTACATATATAATCCTTTTCTTACCGATGTGATATTTGGTGTTGCATCATCTTGTTGGAGGCTAGACATACCTCAAATTGTAGCGTAGGGGTGATATGATGGAAGTTAAGTGGATACTATCTTGTATAAATCTTAATACAGGCGCACAACCTTTTATCCGAAAGCCTTGGGACCAGACACTTGTCGGATTTCGGACATTTTCGGATTTCCGAATGGAAGATTTTTAGCGTAGATTAGGTAGGTAGCGCGGGTGGTTTGAAAAGTCTGGAGCGGCTGCCTCCTCCCCGGAGACCGGGGAATCATTGTAAATCATTGCATAAATGTTAGTCAGTTAGTTTGGAGGGATTTTATGTGGTGGGGTGGGTGGGTGAAGGGGTAAACTTTAATTCTTAGTCCCCTACCTGGTCGGCGACTCCCAACATCGCGGAGCTGGGGGCTCCGTCCGGCCGTGGGCGGCGCCGGTTGTAGCTCCGACCCCGGCAGCTCCACCCCTGGCTGCGCGGCGCTCCAAATCCAGCGCCGCCCGAAGCCCCCAGCCCCCAGCTCCGCGAACGTTGGGAGAAGGCGGGCTCAGCGCCCTGGAGCTTACCGCACAGCGACCCGGTAAGGCATTGCCCGCTTCCCGCTGGTATCCCAGCGCTGCGACGCAGCCGACTCCCAACATTTGCGGAGCCTCGCAGACAGGGGTAGAGTTGCCGGGGTCGGAGCTACAACCGGCGCCGCCCGCAGCCCCAGCTGGGAGTTGGCGGCTACAGCGCTGCGGAGCTTACTGCACGGCGACCCGGTAAGGCATTGACCGCTCCCCGCCTCTCCGACCAGGTAGGGGACTAAGAATTGAAGTTTACCCCTTCAACCCCCCCCTTCACATAAACGTCCTCCAAACTAACTGACTAACATTTAAGCAATGATTTACAGATGTTTAAGTGTCTCCCCGGTCTCCGGGGAGGAGGCAGCCACTACAGTAGTACAGACCTGGGTTGACCGTGGGTCGTTTCGGGTCAAGTTTGGCGCCAAACGCAGATTTGGTGTGCAGACGACATCCTGGAAAAAATGGCCGGTTTTCGGAGTTTTTCGGTTTCCGGAACACCGGATAAAACGTTGTGCACCTGTACTTGCAATTAAACAATTTTTTTGCTTGATATGAACAATGACATCGAAACATATTCACAATGTTTTGTTAATTTTAGACAATTTCTTATTTGTGATGACATTTGGGAGCCATTTCTGTAGTGCGTAACCATCTATTTTTGCTTCTCTTAAAACCCCCCTCAAAGTTCATAATCGTTGAGCTGTACATCACAGAAACATGCTCTTCGGCCCACCATATCCATGCTGACCAACTGGGCATTCTAGACTAATTCCATTTAGTTCGTTATCCGTTAAACCCTTTCCATCCTTATATCTGTCCAAATGTATTTTTAAAAGTTGTGATATATCCACTTCTACAGCTTGTTCGAGTAGCTCATTCCATATATGTACTAGCCTCTGAATTATAACCATATAACAATTACAGCACGGAAACAGGCCATCTCGGCCCTACAAGTCCGTGCCGAACAATTATTTTCCCTTAGTCCCACCTTCCTGCACTCATACCATAACCCTCCATTCCCTTCTCATCCATATGCCTATCCAATTTATTTTTAAATGATGCCATCGAACCTGCCTCCACCACTTCCACTGGAAGCTCATTCCACACCGCTACCACTCTCTGAGTAAAGAAGTTCCCCCTCATGTTACCCCTAAACTTCTGTCCCTTAATTCTGAAGTCATGTCCTCTTGTTTGAATCTTCCCTATTCTCAAAGGGAAAAGCTTGTCCACATCAACTCTGTCTATCCCTCTCATCATTTTAAATTGCCTCTAGGGTTCTTCTTAATTCTCTCCCCCTCACCCTAAGCCTAGTTTTGGGGAAAAGACTGTGAATGCTCACTTTAACCGTGCCTCTCATGATCTTGTACACCTCACTAATGTCACCCCTCGGCCTTCTACACTCCAAGGAAAAAGTCCCAGCCGATACAACTCTCCCTATATCTCAACCCCACAAGCCCAGTAAATTTTCCATTTACTGTTCCTACTCTGGTGTGACATATTAAATTGTAACACATCACATTTAATGGAGTTAATTCCTTGATCCACTTTTCCGACTGATTCCGATCTTCTTGTAAACCAAGATATCCTTCCCCACTGTCCACTGTAGAATCTTTTCGGTGACATCTGCAAATTTACTCACAATGTTAACTACATTGTCATCCATATCGTGAATGTATATAATAGCAGTGGACCCAGCCTCACGGCTTTCAATTTGTTCCAGTCCTCCAATCAGAGAAACAACACTCCACAAACCACCTTATGAATCCTTTTTCCAAGCTAATTTTGAATCCAAATTGCTAGCTCACATTGGATTCCACATGTTCTATCCTTCCAGACTAGCTACCATGTGGGACCTTGGCAAAGGCCTTGTTAATGTCCATATGGACAATGTTCACTGCCCTGCTCTCATCAATCCTCGTGGTGACCTCTGCAAAAAAAAATATTCTCAGATTTGTGAGACACGATTTCGCACACCAAAAGTTCTTACTTTCACTCCTATGTCCATAGCATATTTTGATAATGGATAGATCATTCTGGGAAAGATCCACAAATTCCTTCTTTGTGAGCAGTGCATCAATGTGATGGATGAAAAGTACTTTTTTATCTTCTTCTCTCCATAAGGAAGAACAAAGACTGGATGTCCTCATCAATAACGCTGGAATTTTCCAGTGTCCCTACATGAAAACCGAGGATAGTTTTGAGATGCAGTTTGGGGTGAATCACCTGGGACACTTCCTTCTCACCAATCTCCTCATGGATCTCCTCAAGCGGTCTGCCCCAAGCAGAGTGGTGGTAGTGTCCTCCAAGCTCTACAAGTATGGTGAGATCAATTTTGATGATCTGAACAGCGAAAAAAGCTACAACAAAAGCTTTGGGTATAGCAGGAGTAAGCTGGCCAACATCCTGTTCACCCGTGAACTAGCCAAACGTCTGGATGGTACTGGTGTCACGGTAAACGTGCTACACCCAGGCATTGTGCGCACAAACCTGGGAAGACACATCAGTATCCCTTTACTTGGACAACCGATCTTCAAGTTCGTGTCCTGGGCTTTCTTTAAAACTCCAGAACAAGGAGCAGAAACATCTCTCTACCTGGCTACATCTCCTGACGTTGATGGGGTGTCGGGTGAATATTTTGGAGACTGCAAGCAGGAAGAGTTATTGCCCAAAGCAATGGATGATGCAGTTGCAAAAATGTTGTGGGATGAGAGTGCGAAAATGGTGGGACTGAACTCACCACTGTAAATATTCTATGTTGTAAATATACATTTTGAGTAGATTATTGACTAATTGAATTTCAATAAATCTTTGACTGTATATTTGGAAACCAGTTATTACACCAGGGAATGTTCACGCCATAATGTTCAAAATGTTTGAATTAGCAGAATATATTTAAATGAACATCAGTTGTGTTTTTTGTCGATGACTGCTTCTGCCTTACACCAGTTAACAGAATGTTGTTACTTTGGAGGTCAAAAATGTTATTACGGCACCTAATAACTGTTAAGAAAAGGGGATTGCCCTATTAGGTAATGGCAATGCTCAGTTCTGTTTCGTTGACATTTATTGTTGCAATTTGGCAAGTTTCACTGATCGACCCTTTCTCTCAGCATAACATACAAAACTTCAATCATTTCAAATTTTTTAGCACTTACCAAATAAATACTATTCCTGAAAGCAAAATGTTAGTCTGCTGTTTTGTACTACATAGAGAGATAATGGAGTTAACTAGAAGTTTAACAATATACCTTTAGTAGAGGCAGTGTCATGGAAAGGAAGTTAGTTTTGTTCTGATTTTATGCATCTTTTTCATTTTCTGAAGTACTAGGCATTCCGAGGTTACATAAAATAGTCTGTTCCTGAGAATGAAATGATCCAAGTTGAAAATGACCAGTTTTCCCCTCAAACCTTAAGGTGCAATCATTGGGCTCAACAGCCCTAGCAGAGAGTAGACTGGAGAAGGTCAGCATTGGTGATATGAGTTGTGACCAGCAAGTGAACTGTGATAAATGTTTGTCTGAATACAGCCCGGGTGAAGTGATGTGGGGAGCTGATCTGCAGATCAACGTGACAACTGGCGGCAGTTCGATAAAAGAAAGGTGACGAGACATGGCTTGGGGTTCATAACATTTGATCATACCTCAAGAAGACTTTGGAGAAGGTATTGGATTAGAGCCTGAAGAAGTGTTCCGACCTGAAATGTCACCTATTCCTTTTCTCCAGAGATGCCGCTTGACCCGTTGAGTTACTCCAGCATTTACCTTCAATATAAACAGCATCTGCAGTTCCTTCATACAACTTGGATTTTTCTCTGGGTGATCCCTACATAGTTTTATGGTGAAGAGATTCGAATGCTGTGCTCGAGAGCAGAGTCTAGAATAAATTGTGTAAATCGGGTCTTCAACAACATGGGGACCCACTGTTTCATAAATTGGTAGTGTATTTTAATTCCTTCCTTCAATTACTTCAATAACGCAACAGAATTTGTAGCTATTCACTGAAACAATGGGCTACCAGAAAAAAGACAAAAAAAATTCAGAACTGGATTGTAAAAAGTACAAATTTTATGAATGAATAACTACAGATAATGCTGTTTTTGCGGGGATGTGCTGATAATTTAGACACAATTATCAGATTTTAACAAAAGGCAATTTTTATACATTTTGGTTTCACCATGTAGAAATTACAGCAGTGTTTATACATAGTCCCCCCCCCCCATTTCAGGGCACCATAATGTTTGGGACACAGCAATGTCATGTAAATGAAAGTAGTCATGTTTAGTATTTTGTTGCATATCCTTTGCATGCAATGACTGCTTGAAGTCTGTGATTCATGGACATTACTAGTTGCTGGGTGTCTTCTCTGCCAGGCCTGTATTGCAGCCATCTTTAGCTTATGCTTGTTTTGGGAGCTAGTCCCCTTCAGTTTTCTCTTCAGCAAATAAAAGGCATGCTCAATTGGGTTCAGATCGGGTGATAGACTTGGCCACTCAAGAACTAACCATTTTTTAAGCTTTGAAAAACTCCTTTGTTGCTTTAGCAGTATGTTTGGGATCATTGTCTTGCCGTAGAATAAACCTCCGGCCAATGAGTTTTGAGGCATTTGGCTGAACTTGAGCAGATAGGATGTGTCTATACACTTCAGGCATATCAGCAGTTGTATCATCAATGAAGATAACTGAGTCAGTACCTTCGCCAGCCATACATGCCCAGGCCATAACAGCCCCACCACCGTGTTTCACAGATGAGGTGGTATGCTTTGGAACTTGGGCAGTTCCTTCTCTCCTCCATACTTTGGTCTTGCCATCACTCTGATATAAGTTAATCTTCGTCTCATCTGTCCACAAGACCTTTTTCCAGAACTGTGGTTGCTCTTTTAAATAATTCTTAACAAACTGTAATCTGGCCATTCTATTTTTGCGGCTAACCAGTGGTTTGCATCTTGCAGTGTAGTCTCTATTTCTGTTCATGAAGTCTTCTGTGGACAGTGGTCATTGACAAATCCACACCTGAATAGTGTTTCTGATCTGTTGGACAGGTGTTTGGGGATTTTTCTTTATTATAGAGGGAATTCTTCTGTCATCAGCTGTTAAGGTCTTCCTTGGCCTGCCAGTCCCTTTGCGATCAGTTAGCTCACCAGTGCTCTCTTTCTTAATGATGTTCCAAACATTTGATTTTGGTAAGCCTAAGCTTTGGCTGATGTCTTTAACTGTTTTATTCTTATTTCTCAGTCTCATAATGGCTTCTTTGACTTTCATTGGTCCAACTTTGGTCCTCATGTTGATAAACAGCAATAAAACTTTCTAAAGGTGATGGAAAGACTGGAGGAAAGACTACGTGCTGAGAGCTCTCTTATACCTGCATTAAGGAGGCAATTAAGCACACCTGAGCAATTACAAACACCTGTGAAGTCATGTGTCCCAAACATTATAGTGCCCTGAAATGGGGGGACTATGTTTAAACACAGCTGTAATTTCTACATGGTGAAACCAAAATGTATAAAAATGGCCTTTAATAAAATCTGACAATGTACCCTTTAACCGCATGTGATACTTTCTATTACAAATCTCAAATTGTGGAGTACAGAGGCAAATAAATAAATTATGGGTCTTTCTCCCAAACATTATGGAGGGCATTGTAACTTAAAAACCTGTACATTTTTGGAGTGTGGCAGGAACCTGGAGCACCCGGGGAAAACCTACGCGGTCAGTCTAAGGGACAATGTACGAACTTCGTAATCCATTGATCGAACCTCTTCTAAGATTCTTCTTGACCTATGCATGAACTCTCACTTTTCTCTGTTTCCCTTCCTTAGGCGTTCTCGCACATAACTCACAGCTCCAATTGCCTGAAGCCCATCTTTTATGGTTTCATTGTGATTCTATGAAAGAAATAAGCCTGAAAGTTATCACAGAAAGTCATAAGGAAATCTATTATTTCTTGTTTTCATCTTCATCATAGACTGACAAGATTTTCTTGTTTGGAATGTTATCACATCAGACCAAGCTCTTTACATCTCTATTGATTAATAACTAATGATGAATCCCAGACACTATCCAAATCAGTTGGCTATGGTAAGTAGGCAGTTGCAGGATTGCATGGTGAATTAAAACGATTTGTAAGTCAAGAATACCATTGTAAAACTGATCATCAAAATCTTGTGATCTTACCATTAACTGTTTGTTACAGCTGATGTGGAATTAATACTATTAAAAAGTGTAATTAAAAGATTAAGTTCACAGACATAGATTATGGACATTGACAGGAGGCACCAGTTTCCATTGATCTTTCAGATGCATTCCTTTGCTCCTTGTCGACTGAATAATGGAGTGGTCAGATTTGTGCTATAAGTGGAAAGTAGTTTTGTTATGGTAAAATTGTTTCATCCAGATACTTAAAGGCAAACCAAATTTTAAAGGTTTGTACTCTTATTAATGTGACAATATAGATTGGTGATTAATATTAACCCTTGGTGCACCAATATATAGTTATCTTATGTAGAGATGGATATGTTGTTCAGGATAATTTTCTGGATAAAGCCCTACATTGTGGTCAACAGTCTAAAGGTCACAATAATGATTTTCATAGTTATAGTTCATTTTTCAACTGGATGAAAATGTATCCTTTGTTGGACCTGTTCATCAAGCTTTAACGTTTAGAGTGAATAACAGCATTTGAATGGGGGAAGAGGGAAATAACAAAAAGAAAATTAAGGCAGCTCAGAAAAGAATGGGGAGAATATAGTAATTATGCATAAAAACTTAATATTTAAAATTCCACCAATTAGTTATTGCACCTAATCAAGCTATTCTGACATCTGAAAATTGATGGTAAGCTTTTGTGTAGGAAGGAACTGAAAATCCTGGTTTAAACTGAAGATAGACACAAAATGCTGGAGTAACTGGAGAGAAGGATTGGGTGACGTTTCGGATCGAGACCCTTCTTCAGACTGAACTTTTGTTGTGGGGAGGGAATGCCGGCTTGTGCGGAAGTGACAAAATGGGCAATTTAATGGGCAGATTGTACTTGTTACTTAATGAGCACTCCATCAAAGATCGACATAAAGTGCTAGACTAATTCAGTGGGTCAGGCTGGATTTCTGGAGAAAGAGGATAGGTGACGTTTCGGGTCGGGACCCTTTGTCAGAGAGTGAATAAAGGTCTGAGAAAGGGTCATAACCAAAATGTCACCCATCCTTTTTCTCCAGAGATGCTGCCTGACCTGCTGAGTTACTCCAGCATATTGTGTCTATCTTTTGAATAAACCAGCATCTGCAGTTCTTTGTTTCTACATTGGAGCTCTTCACCAAAGTGTTTTTTAAATGACAGCAGATTGAACTCTGCTGCTGGGCGCTTTGTAGAGTGATCCCTGGCATCATCCAAAGTAGATTGGAAGCTACAAGAAGAGGAATTGTGAAAGGGTTTGAGATACACAAACAGGTTTATGTTGCAAAAAAAAGTAAAATTCATCATTACCTAGACCTGTGTCTGGCAATTTCAACCTAACAAGGAACTGGGATCGCATTGCTCTCTTGCTAAAACCTCGGCCAAAAATGGTAATTGTATTTTAAGAACCTCAATGGAACACAATTCACATATTTAAATCAATGCCTCTTTATCTTTGTAATAAAAATGAACTGCAGATGCTAGTTTATACCAAAGATAGACACAACATGTTGGAGTAACTTAGCAGGTGAGGCAACATCTCTGGAGAAAATGAGTAGATGACTTTTTGGGTCAGGACCCTTCTTCAGACTAATTGGAGGGGGAACTGGAATCAAGAAAAGACTTGGACACATCAGGGTCAGAAACAGAAGACATCAGGCAGGGTGGTTTTGATAGGCTGATTGTTGGATAGGGACAGTGTGATCCCAAGAGGGATACATCGTTGCAAACTGGTACAGGTTTACTGATTTAATGGAGGAAGGGGGAGGGGAATGTTTGCATTTACAGTCATCTCAGTTAAAAATATAGAAAGTAGTATGATAAAATGTTACAGTGTGACAAAACATGTACATAAGAGAACCGAAGAATAAAATTGTAATTTAAATTTTTTTTCAATGAATCACAAATTAATAATAAATACTAAATCCTACAAAATGGTCATTGGGGAGTGAGAGAGATGTAAAAAACTCATTTGCTGGTCCTTTTCTTATAGAATTTGATTGACATCTGGCACAGTCTTTTGGAAGAAATCCAATTCCAATTGAGAGTGTAATTTCTGTAGGAACAAATCTGTTAGTTTTAATCAATCAGGGTACACCTCTAAAAGTATTGCTTTGAAACACCAGTGTTGCGTTAAACTAGCAGTGAAGGGCTGTAACAATCTGAATGTGGAATACTAATTTCTTGAGGGTAGACACTAACAGGATACTAGACAGGTAACATTATGCCAAAAAAAAACCTCAAAGCAAGATATGAAAATTGCACATCTATTAAAAATAGATATTGGTTGGACGTCTATTCACGTTTACACAAAATAAACCAAGGCAAGAGCTGAAAATGATTCATTGGGCTATCTTAAAATTTTTATTCTGGTTCTTACTGTAGAAAACAACTCAAGAATAAACTGCTGAGAAACATGTTGATCTAAATCCTGAGGGGTCTTTGACAGTAGTGGAGAGATATTTTCTATACCCTAAGTACAGAAAAATCATTATCCAAACAAAATTTACCTTTGTGTCTTTGGACTCTTCTAAATTGACAGCTGCAGATCCTGGATAATGCTGCCTGAAATAGATTTGTATATTTTACATGAAGCACAAGATTGTTATTCCCAATGAAATGGGTGCTGAGAACTGCACATGAGAAAGGATAACCCTATAAAAACACAAAGTATGGTCCAGAGGTCATACACTTTGTTCATCATTGGAATATGCCACACTCCTCTCACGAGAACATCCCAAATCTGTATCATTGAATAATCCACAAAATATGCAGTTCTTCACTTAAAAATAAAATTAAAATAAAGAGTTGAATGAAATTGAACCAAACCAATCTAAAACAATTAATGGTAAAACAATGTCACTAACAAAAGCCGAGTACTAAAGGTAAGTATAATTCCCAAACATTTAGTACCAGCAATGCTAGCATGAAAAAAGAAATCTGATGTAAAAATGGAGGGCATCCATTTTTTACTGGCATATGGTAACAATAATTGTGGACGTACTTTAATGTTGGCACTGAATAGTGGGTAAGGTGAAGCCAACAACTTTGTCAATTTTAATAGCACTGCCAGTTTACTAAATTTTGTAATAATAAAAAAAACTAATAAAGGAAAGCCTACTAATGAGATGAAAGCAGAAACTTGTGGTACTTTCCACTGATGGATAGGATTATGCCCGTAGGGATTGTATGCTCACCTGCTGAGCTAGAGTTATTTTAACAATAGTTCAAGAGGATAGTGAAGTATATCAAGATTGACAGAATGAATGCTCAAAGCAGAAGCTTTGCTAAGTATTACAAGTTGCAGGGGGGTGTTGGCAGCATTTTGTGCAAATAACTGAACAGTCTACTTCTGGGACTTATTTAGTTATGCTTAAATATGTACCATTTGTTGCAGAAAAAAAATCTCTGAATATATTTGTAGGGGACCCTGTTGTTATTTACTTTTGGAAATGTGTAAAAATATCTTGTGTAAAAATTTAGAACGGGATTTGGATAACTCACCCAACAAAATATCTTTACCATTTTATATTTATGATGGGAATGACAGCCAGGATGGAGGGAAGAAAAAATTCCTCCGACTTCGAGGAGGAAGACTGACTAAAAAAAAAATCACACAGTGCATTGCAGTGTCAATAAGCAGAATACCTTTGCATGGACCTAATTGAAGCGAATAAGTGTTCATTTTTTAAATTATTAACATGATCAACGGATTCCTTTTTACAAAAAGTTACATTCTTCCAGACATATAGTGTTTTTATGGATTAATTGTTTGGGGGAAAAGCAAGGCAAAATTGGATAGTGAGATGTGGGAAGTTCCTGAGAGAGAGAGAATGGGAATCATTATTTTTTTGTTTTAATGAAATCCAGCAAATATGTATGCATTTTTTCTTGTATGTAGAGATTGTATTTATTTATTTTTCCTACAAATGCAATGAAGTAGGATTCAGGCAGGCAATTAATCCCCAATCACTCACATGCACATGGAAAATACTAAATACACAGATGTCAGTGACTAGAAACAGATTCTTACATTTTAACAATTATCTATTCATTTTTTGAACATTTTGTACACAGTATGTCTTTGAGTGGTTTTATGTATATCTTTCATCTCAAAATAAATATATAATTTCTGATTTCCTTGTTAATGAGATGCAGACCAGTGTTTACTAAAGTAACATCTGTTCCTTTTATGCAGGTGATTATTGCATGTTTCTACGTGAATCAAAGTATTTGGCAGCTAATTATACTGAACAATGCAGGCAGATAATACATGTTTGTGCACATCTGCATTAAAAGAAGATTCTTGCATAGAAATATTCAGAAAACAGTGCATGCATGGATATAGGCAAGAATTATTGTGTCTTGTTAGAAACCATTTACAGATTAAAGAGGAGAAAATTGTGTGCCTCCTGGTTGAAGATTGGTACTTACAGAAAGTTATGAAATAGACTCCGGGTGAGGAAAAGATTATCTTGAATGCCATAGATGGTTGTATGCTGTGTGTAAGAAATAATTCTGGCCAAATATAACTGGGAGCTGGGTAGAAGGGGTATTATACATTTATTTGTCAATATATCGAGAACTGAATAGTTTGCAACTAATGACATTATGAAATACTTCAAGATGAAGAGGATCAATCCTGGTGAGTTAAAACAATGTGATGACAGTCACTAATGTGGCATTTTTTTCTGCATATTGAAGGCAAGTGAAAAAAGGCAAGGAAATGCATATCTGACAGGAAAGGTCTGCACGTTTTAAAGGAGTGTGTTCTATTTCTCAAGCAGATCCTTCTCTGGCCCAGGCAAAGTAAGTTTGTATTTAAGACCAGTTGCAACGCTAGAGAAATTATATCCGATGCTCATTCAAATAAAACAATGTTCAGTTACTGGAAATTGAAATATTTCCTTGCAGCTGGAGAAGAATTGGGGCAGCACTGGATGAGATTTAGTGGGAAAATTCCAAATCTTACACGGTTCAGGCAATTCAGATTTCTGTTCAGTCTCCACACGATGTAGAAAATTGTATTATAAACATTTATGAAACATTTCTGTATTTTGCAATGTATTACCATCTGGTAATGTGACTGCCAACAACTCTTTAGCGATACTTTAAAATGGGTTGTATTGCATCGCTTTACAACGTGTTGCAGTTCACCTTGATGCTTGAGACCTGCCTGCCGATTTACTGCTACCAATAAACCACAAACACATGTTCAATAGCACATTTCAAAGGTCGGGGGGAAACTTTCAAGGTAAGTACCCTCATTAAACACAGTAAAATATAAGCCATTTTGCTTGTCATCAATGTTGTTAGATGAACTTAGCAATAGATTAGTTTGAAAATTAATTTTATCACTGGCTTCTGTTTTCTTTAATATACAAATAAACTACATTTTTCCAGGATTAATTGGGACTAATTATCTACAACGAGTAAACTGTCGCACAAGGCAGAATTTCTCTTATTAACATAGGATCTCATATTGATATTTTATTTCCAGTGGTGAATCTGTACAACAGGATCAAGACAATCATTCCAAACAAAAACAAATTGTAGACACAGGAGAATGCCGATGTTGGAATCCTGAACAAAACACAAAGTGCTGGAGTAATTCAGTTGGTCAGTCAGCATCTGTGGAGGGAATTCACAGGCATTGTTTCAGGTTATGATATAATTTTAGACTGATGGAGTAAAGATTGTGTGGGGGGAAGCTTGAAAAAAGATTCGGAGGCAGGACAAAGTGATGGGTGGAATTAGGTTAAGGGGGTGTGATTGGCAAATGGGTGGGGAAAGTGACACAGGCAAGAGATAAAAAGGAAAATGTCAGATAAGAGGAGAGGCGTGAAATGTAAAGTCGGTGGAAGGGATGTGGGGATGAGGAAAGGGGGAGAAAACAAATGTTAACATGGTGAGGAAATTTCCACATTCCCATATTAGTGTTAAGATTCTAACGAACATGAAGCCAGAATGAGGGAACCTAACTGGCTTCTTCCACCTAGACATCGTTGTCATCAGTGAAATTGCCATTTTCCCCCCTTGGATTTATGTCTCATGGGTTTCATCAAATTCCCACTGATTTTATATCAGCACAAGTGACTAATGCACATGCAAATTCAATTATTTTAAATGGCTGCATCAGTTGTCTGTTTTGTTAAAAGAAAGGTTTCTGTTGTTTGGAGCTAACGTAATTTTATTCTGGGCAAAAAACCCTGAAAGAATCCCAATTTACTACTTGTTAATATAAAGCCTTCTTCCTGCACCTCAACCCACTAGATACCATTGCACATTTTGTGCTCCACTGGTTGCAACTTGGCCCCGATGTCTAGTTCCCACTGGAAGATGCCTAGGATGGCAGTGATTTGGAGAGATGTAACAAAAATAGTAGGAGCTAGAATAGAGCACTGGACCCCTCATAAGTGACTTGCCCTTTGACGTTACCAAGGGTGATCTATGGCATATTCTCTTGCTTATTTATTAACAATGACCCAAACAAATTTAAAAAATCATTATTTCCTAAATAATCTTCAAATAGTTTGTGTTTTGATATGTAGGAGTGGATAAAAAGAAGCAGAAAAAATCTCTGCTGTTCTTAAAAATATTTTACTTTGACAGTGACCTCCAATCGTGGCTAAATTAAACAAATTAAAAATTGCTGGTGCTTAATTTCATGATTTTATCTAGTATTATTCCGCTCTGAATTGTTCAGTGTAGTTATTGATAATATCTATTTCTGCAATCTGGGTCCTTTATTTCTTCTGATCACTCTGCTTGGATAACTATCCCCCTGCTGTGATGAGGTTCAAATGTATTGCAATGAGCTACCAGTCTGGTCTTCATTGATAAATGTAGAAAGCAGATATAGAAACAAGGGACTGCAGGTGCTGGCTTACCTGGAGCTGTGATTTAGACTCAATTTTTTTTAGTTTTGGTTTAGAGATACAGTGCGGAAACAGGTCTTCGGCCCACTGAGACTGCACGAACCTGCAATCCCCGCACACGAATAGTATCAGACACACACAAGGGACAATTTACACTTACACCAAGCCAAGTAACCTACAAACCTGTACGTCTTTGGAGTGTTGGAGGAAACCAAAGATATCGGGAAAAAAACCCACATGGTCACGGGGGGAACATACATACTTCGTACAGACAGCACCCGCAGTCGGGATCGAAACCAGGTCTCCTGTATGGCAACAACTCTATCGCTGCGCCACCGTGCCGCCCGTTTTGATATGTTGCAGATATGACAACCATTATACAGAGAAGATCTGTAACAGTTAAGTCACCACAACAAGGGCTGTTGCATACCAATTACAGATGCAGCAAATGTAACCAAAGTAAAACTTGTCTGGAAAAATAAAGACTAGAAAATGTGCAGAAATAAATTTTATTTATAGACGAAGCCAACAGTCCAGTGAGGACCGATGCTTTATTAAAACAACTAATAAAATTACAACTTCTGTGAACATTTTAAATTTATTTAATCAGAAATGCTGTTGATTTTTCTCTCAAGGAATTTAACTGAAAGTGCAATGTCACGCAGCTTCATCAGAAATTAAGTTGAAGATAAAACATACTTCTCATAGTTGCCTGCACAGAAACAGGCTATTCGGTCCACCAAATCATAAAGCATTAATTTGCACTAATCTCGTATTAATCCTTGACAGTTTAATGTTTGACAGTTTAATTTCTCATTTCAGAGCTGACTCAAGTTTCAACTAAGAAACATCTATTCAGAAATTGCCATGGAAACCTTAAACATCGATTATTTGAGGTATTAGAATACTTAAAACTTCACAGAGTGAATTTCATTTCATGTCAGATCTACTCTCCGCTGAATCATGTTCATCTGTTAACCAACATTTTTTGGATTTTCAACCACACACTTGGTTTCACTCTGATAGAAAGCCATCGATATCTAATAACAAATGTGTTTTTGCTGCTTGGCTTGCTGAGTGTTTCCCGTGTCTTTTTATTTCACACTTACACCATCTGTGATTTGCTTTTGGGCTTTTGCGGGGCCTGACATCGCCCAGCGCGGATTTAACGGCCGCGGGACTTGCCATCGCCCACCGGGGGCTTTAACATTGGGAGAGATGGAGAGCAGGGGAGAGACAAGACTTTGCCTTCCATCACAATGAGGAGGAGATTCGCTGTGATGGATGTCTGTGTGAATTGAGTTGTTTGTGTGTCTTGTAAAATTGTTTATTTTGTTGTATGACTGCAGAAACCAAAGTTCCCAATGGAAAAATAAATTTAATTGTATTGTATACTTTAACCAAAGTAACATCGATTGCATCGTAAACTACTGCCTCACAGTGCCAGTGACCTTCGTACAATCCTGACCGCCCGTGCTGTCTATGCATGTTCTCCCTGTGACTCTGAGTTTCCACCGGGTGCTCACGTTTTTTTCTCGCATTCAAAGATTTGAGGGTTTGCCACTTTAAATTGGCCACTTTAAAATACCCCAGTGTGTAGGGTGTGGTTGTGAAAGTGGGATAACGTGTAACTAATGTTACCAGTTGATCGATGATCAGCATGGACTCGATGGGACAAAGGGCCTGTTTCCATGCTGTATAAATAACCCAAGCCAAAAGAATATCATTCATCTGACATGGATCACTGACAAGACCTCAAAGACAAGGCCAGCACTTCTTGCCCAATCTCCAGAAGCTTTTAAAGAATGATGCAGAGTTGGTGTGATCACCTTGCTGAACTGTTGCTGCCTCTATGCTGAAATACAAAATACAATATTCAAGAGTTTCATAATTCTCAATGTATTTCAAAGTGATTTAGAATGGAAACTTATTAGAAATGATGTTCCATTTGAGTTTATGTAACACAATGAGTTTGGGTAGTCCATTTTGCACATGCTACATCCACATGGTAGTCATGGAGATAGTGAACATTTAAGATCATCAGTGGTGTGATAATTGAAATATTTGAAGCCAATACATTTTACCTTACAATTATTTCTGGAATTGAAAGAATGATTTAAAAATTAAATAAAATACTTTAAAATCCAATATGAATAATAAATTATACTAATGATGGACCGCAGACAAACTAAACTCCCATTAATGTGTAGTGTTTCCTGATCATGATATGATCGTCCATACAATGGGGAAACAAATGGAGATAATATGATCGTTTCTCTGTACATTTTTATTTGTTTTCAAAAGAGGCGGTGATCCACCACATTTCAGTTGGGACCTAAATCTATAGTTTCTCTTCCTAGTACTTGTGGATTTTGTGTGCTTTCTGTTTTTTTTTTAAATATCTTCTTACCATTTTGTTTGGGCCTCTTCCACATTATTTCATCTTCCCCTATTTACACAACATTTGTCTTAATTATATCTTGCCAGCACCTTGGTAATGGAGACAAAAAGTAGATATGCATCATGGCTGCATACAAACGCTCCTTCCCCTCTGACTTTATAAAATTATGTTTAACTGTTTGGAATGAATAATTAAGTGTGTTTGAGTTGTAAGCCACTGGATAAATTGAGACAGCACCATAGAGTTCAGTTTAAATTGGCTTAAAAACTTATGGGAAATTGGTTGGAAGATATATATTATGATATTTAATAACACAAAACTTCGTAAAAATGAAAAATAATGTAACCACAATGAAAATAAGGTAGGAAAGCCACAGCCCCCACCTAGAATCCATTTGACTTTAATTGCACCTCATTCATAAAAATAAAAGAGGTATTAGGAAACCAAATGCCCAATTTGTCCATCTCTAATCACCCTTTTATTCTTATCAGTAGACACTTAAAGTTTAAAGATGAAAAATAGCTAAAGGGCAATATATTTTAGTGAAATCCAAAATAGGTAAGCAGCTCCATCTACAGGAATTTATATGTGATATCTGCAGTGTTGTCCTGCGTTGATTTTATGAGCATAAACTTCCTACAGATTAATTTACATGGATTCTTTCCATGTAAATTCTTTCCAACACTAAAAATTAAAAAAAATACAAATCAGCAATGCAGCAGTGCTAGTTTTAAAGGGTTATTTTTCATACCATGTATGGTTTGCCTATATTTTTTTTACACGAGGCATTGAAAAGAAAGAAAGAAGAATTTACTTCTGTACAATGTCTATCATGTCTTCAAAATGCACCAAACAAATGGCTGTGAAATCATTGGGTATTTTTTAAGTGGAGACTGACAGATTCTTGATTAGTAAGGGTATCAAAGGTTACAGGGAGAAGGCAGGAGAATGGGGTTGAGAGAGAAAGATGGATCAGTCATGTTTGAATGGTGAAGTAGATTCAATGGGCCAAATGGCCTAATTCTCGTCCTATGACGTGAACTTATGAAACATTATATAACAAAAATCTTTATCAGGACATCTAGAGTTCACTATCAGCAGAGCTTCTGTGATTCTGATACCCTTACTGCACACTTTTGACAATAGGCAGCATTACATTTTAGGAAATCATAGTTCTAGGCTCTCTGCAAGAGTTTTCTCACTTCAATGATTTCTGATGTAATATTAGTGTTAATATTCCTTCACTAGGCAAATGTAGGTTTGAAGCAACAGTTAATCGCAAATGAATTGCATAAGTTTTCTTTACAGTTCTCAGTCTAGTGTTTTTCTCACTATTTTTTTAATTTGTATGCTCTTATACCACATGGTTACGACAGATGCCTTCTTCCCCGCTGTTATTAGACTACTGAATGGTCCTCCAACACACAAGGGGCCTGATTTTCTAATCTACTTCATTGTGGATCTTGCACTTTTGTTTTATCAGTACTTTCTTTGCAACTATAATCCTACAATGCTGTAAAACCATATTCTGCCCTCTGATAATTTTCTCTTTGACTACCTGTTGTACTTATGTATGGCTTGATTGTACTTTGTGTATGGTATGATTTGATGGGGGTAACATGCAAATAAAGCCTTTTGCTGCATCTCGGTACGTGTGATAATAATAAACCAATACAAATACCACTTAAAGGTTGAGTTCAATGTTGGCAAGAATTCTATGTAGGGTGAGCTAAATACTGGTGCAGGGTTACTAGAGTTAGCCTTGGGGAATGAAGTCGGGGATTGAGAAAATGTAGGGCCATTGTCTTACGTCATAAGTGATAGGAACAGAATTAGGCCTTTTGGCCCATCAAGTCTACTCTGCCATTTAATCATGGCTGACCTATCTCTCCCTCCTAACCCCATTCTCCTGCCTTCTCCCCATAGCCGCTGACACCAGTAGTCGGGAGGCATGGGAGTGACGGGTAGACGTTGACCATTGGAGAGATTCCGGTTTTGGAGAGGAAAGCCATTAGATATGGTGGGCTTTGGAAACATTCCTTTTCATCTTGGTTCACCAGCAGTGTTGAAAGGACACTGTTTTGTGCAGCCATTTTTACCTCTCTCCAGCTGCCAGTTTTCCCAAGGCCTTGGAAGTCATTCAGCCAATTGTTCAGCCTGATATAGCAATGAATTCTTCAGGACCTCACTTCATTAAACTAATTTATGCCTGAACCACTTCCATAGAACTGTTGAATGTAATTTTATGCCTTGAAACCCTACCATCTGCTTTTAGGGAGGTGAGACCAGGGGAGGTCGCTGATAACATTTCCCATGATTAGTGTATGGAATGGGACTTGGAATTATGTGGAACCAGGAGCTGAATCCATTTTGCTCATTTTGTAAACTTAACCCAAAATAAAATTGTTTTCCATTTGGACTGTATCCAAAAGTTGCAATACCAAGTGGAGGATTGTGTGTGTAAATGTTCTATTTCTTTATGACATTGTATAAAGGAAATGTGTAGGAAGGAACTGCAGATGTTGATTTACACCGAAGATAGACACAAAATGCTGAAGTAACTCAGCGGGACAGACAGCATCTCTTGATAGAAGGAATGGGAGATGCTGCCTGTCCCACTATGTTACTCCAGCATTTTATGTCTCTTCTATTGTATAAAATAACTTCTGCAGAGCGTATTACTATGGTAGAATGGTGATTTAAACTTCTGATAGTAAGCATTCCTATTCTGAATCAAAAACCAAAACTGCAATCAGTAGGCCTGCTATTTCATGCAAGGATTAGAATCAAGAAACATAAGATAGGCCATTAAGCTGCAATTCAGTCAGGATCATGCAACTCAGTATCCGTACCTGCAAGGATTTAGCCACAAGGGCCACATCTAACTCTCTCTTAAATATAGAATTCTTCAGATTATAGAAACATAGAAATTAGGTGCAGGAGTAGGCCATTCGGCCCTTCGAGCCTGCACCGCCATTCAATATGATCATGGCTGATCATCCAACTCGGTATCCCGTACCTGCCTTCTCTTCATACCCTCTGATCTCCTTAGCCACAAGGACCACATCTAACTCCCTTTTAATATAGCCAATAACTGCCAACTACCCTCTGTCAGAGAGTTCCAGACATGACCACTTCTGTGTGAAAAAAGTTCATATCTCGCAAAGGATTTCCGAGATCTATTTGACCCCTTGTCCTGGACTTCCCCAACACGTTCCTGCATCTAGCCTATAAGAATTTTGTAAGTTTCTATAAGATGAGAGAGTATATACATGAACTTTAATATTGCAAAATTCTGAGACTGTTTTGCGTTTGAAACGCTTCAATCATATATCATAATGAAGAGAAATACCAGAAACCTCGGTCTGAATCAAACGACTGGGACCCTTGAAAATGGAACTTAATTGCTCTGGAACATTGCATTGAATTTACCAAGACATTAATGGTTTCCTCAGATAATAAAACACTTTACTTACAAGAGAAATTGAATTCAAATTGGATCATGTTGTTCTGATTTGTATCGCATACATGTCATGTAAGTTGTAATAGACGTGCCTGTGGGTGCATTGACTACCAGATACTGTAGAGTCAGTAGACAGTGAAGCAATAAGCAGTCTCAATGTCCTTGCTTGTTAACTTGTCCCTCATACCAACCAATACATTAATCAGCAGCAATGATGCACATTTGAACAGTGATATTAAAAATTATCATGCAGCATTAAACTCAGCTGCTTAAATGTCACTATCATTCTATTAAAATACTTAACATGCTCTAGTCACATATTTTATTGGAGTAATTTCTGCACTCTTGTTTTTGTTGTTTCACAACATTTCTCTCCAGTTAGGTGGCAATAGCATGGATTCAAATTATCCATCAGATTGACACAACTTTTTCAAAGGAAAAGGCTAACAATAATTTTCAGTATCGTGCTTTGTTTTGAAATGGTTGAGGTTTTTTTTTAAACTTACGAATGTGATTTGAGATGGTTGCTGGAGTTTGTAAAACAACTGTTAAAAGATGGCTTTAATATTGAGCAGTAAGGGAATGACTCTTTAATGACAGGCTGTGGTTTTGTAAAGCAGTAGAATAGCTGTGAGCTGAGTAATAGCAGGCACTGAGAAAACACAGCTGCTGTTAGTGCTGATTTAGTTCCAGCAGTGGCTTTTCTAATCTATTCATTCATTTATCTCTCTGGATGCTGTTTGGCTCAGGTCCAACCATAAAGTCAGAAATGGAATAACTTATTTCTTAACCCTTTTTAGCTTTGGAAAATTGTTTTTTAAGATACTCGTCTTCCCAAAGAGCAGTTAGGGACAGACAATGAATGCTAGCCTGGTCACTGATGCTGACACCCCATAACTTAGTACATGCTTAGACAAAATGATCTTCTAATAATTCATTTCGAGTCCATCATTGCAGTAATAGTGAGAGGTCTTGCAGCTTAAATAATTATTGTATAAAATATTTCAGTGTTATGCGCAATGTTGGTGAGTGCATTATTACTTTGAAATTCTCATGTGAGCAGCGAATTCACAATTGTTAAGATGGTAACAGAAACAAAGAACCCATGAAATTCGATAGCTCAGCTGGTAGAGCGGAGGACTGTAGTTGATTATACTGGAATTCCTTAGGTCGCTGGTTCGATTCCGGCTCGAAGGAGGTTTATTGAGCATAGAAGCTGGGATGTAATGTTAAAATTGTACAAGGCATTGGTGAGACCAAATCTGGAGTATGGTGTACAATTTTGGTCACCCAATTATAGGAAGGATGTCAACAAAATAGAGAGAGTACAGAGGAGATTTACTAGAATGTTGCCTGGGTTTCAACAACTAAGTTACAGAGAAAGGTTGAATAAGTTAGGTCTTTATTCTCTGGAGCGCAGAAGGTTAAGTGAGGACTTGATAGAGGTCTTTAAAATGATGAGAGGGATAGAGAGTTGATGTGGATCAGCTTTTCCCTTTGAGAATAGGGAAGATTCAAACAAGAGGACATGACTTCAGAATTAAGGGACAGAAGTTTAGGGGTAACATGAGGGGGAACTTATTTACTCAGAGAGTGGTAGCGGTGTGGAATGAGCTTCCAATGGAAGTGGTGGAGGCAGGTTTGTTGGTATCATTTAAAAATAAATTGGATAGGCATATGGATGAGAAGGGAATGGAGGGTTATGGTATGAGTGCAGGCAGGTAGGACTAAGGGAAAAAAGTTGTTCGGCACGGACTTGTAGGGCCAAGATGGCCTGTTTCCGTGCTGTAATTGTTATATGGTTATATGAAATTAACAATTAAGTAGGCAGAAGATCAGCAACAATCTTGAAAGGTTGAGAAGACATGTGGGGCTGGTTAGCCTTCTTCTGCTCCTATATGTTACGTTCTTATGCTTAAGTTTAAAACATATTTTATATTATTTGCTGAGTGTTATCTGTCAGCAATTCCCCTTACTCATTTTTAATTACAGACAATGCTTAAAATATGTTTTATACGCTGAGGAAGTTGTGACTGAATTTTGCCAACAACAACATCCTCAGTGCTTGATTTGGACAATGTTACATATGGTTGCCGAGGTGACCATTGTTTTACGTGTTTGACCTCTAGCTACAGCTGAGTGTATTACCAGTGTCCTGAATTCTGCTGCAAAGGGAGGCGAATGAGGCCATCTATACAGGGACCTACTTTTGCATTACTCCTTCTTCTAAGGCAGTGTGAGCGTGTGGAGAATGGACAGATTGTAGATCTCCTTGTGGTACATACTGCCTTTGACTGCACACACAATGCATCCAGTATGTTTCTTGTTAACTCGGACAATTTCACAGAAAATAAATTGTATTCCTCCATTACGTAGATGGTATAAGCAACAGATCGGGCAGATGAATGCCTGGTGTTCTGCAGCAGTATTAAGCATCAATTGTCATAAAGTAACCATGATACCCAAGTACATAAATTGGAGCATGAATAGGTGATTCAGCTCCTCAAACTTGGTCTCCCATTCAAGGAGAATCTAAATCCTACCCATCGCCATATCCCTTGATTCCTTCAATATTCCAAAATCTATCAATCATTCTTGAGTTGAGTTGAGTTAGTTTATTGTCACGTGTACTGAGGTACAGTGAAAAGCTTTTGTTGTGTGCTAACCAGTCAGCGGAAAGACAATACGTGATTACAATCGAGCCATCCACAGTGTTCAGGTACATGATAACAGGAATAACGTGTATTAAGTTTAGTGAAAGATAAAGTCCAGTAAAGCCTGATCAAAGATAGTCCAAGGATCTCCAATGAGGTAGATAGTAGCTCAGGACTGCTCTCTAGTTGTTGGTAGGATGGTTCAGTTGCCTTATAACATCTGGGAAGAAACTATCCCTAAATCTGGAGGTGTGTGTTTTCATACTTTAATACCTTTTGCATGATGGGAGAGGAGAGAAAAGGAAGTGGCCAGGGTGCGACTTGTCCTTGATTATGCTGGTGGCCTTGCCGAGGCAGCTTGAGATGTAAATGGAGTCAATGGAAGGGATGTTGGTTTCTGTCATGGTCTGGGCTGCGTCCACAATTCTTAAGGTCTTGGATTGAGCTGTTCCCAAACCATGCTGTGATGTCTACAGCTGTGCTGCCTATCTGTAGAAGTTGGTGAGAGTTGTCGGGAACATGCCAAACTTCCAAAGCCTTTGTTGTGGTGTGCACATCCAATGGCAGAGGATTTTCAAGACAGAGACAAACACTTCAAGAGATGCGGAGGTACTGCTGCAAAGTGTGGTGGAAGTCTGATTTCAGCCATGTTGTTATTGAGCCGTGGAGCAGGCGAAAGACCCTCTGCTGTATATATTTCTTATGTTCTTGTCATCCATCTGGAGCCTACACACACTTCACAGCAGATCTGTAATATGAATCATGACACCACAGACCATGCCAGTGCTATTCAAGCTCTGGATATGGAGCATGGATTTCTGTAGGAAAGCACTGCTCTACAGAATGTTGGAGTAATCAGCGGGTGAGGCAGCATCTCTGGAGAGCAGGAATGGGCAACGTTTCAGGTCGAGTCCCTTCTTCAGATTGTTGTCAGGGGAGGGGGCGGGACAGAGATAGAATGTAGTCGGAGGCAGTAAGACTGGTGGGAGAACTGTGATGGGGAGAGTATGGAGAGGGAAAGCAAGGGAAATCTGAAGTTAAAGAAGGTAAAGAACCTCTGCCTCACCTAGAAAGATTTTTGGGTCCTTGGATGGAGTCGAGGGGGGATGTAAAGCTTTACCTCCCCCCTCGACTCCATCCAACGACCCAAACAGTCTTTCCAGGTGAGGCAGAGGTTCACTTCCACCTCCTCCAACCTCATCTACTGTATCTGCTGTTCCAGGAGTCAACTTCTCTACATCGGCGAGACCAAGCGCAGGCTTGGCGATCATTTCGCTGAACAACTCTGCTCAGTCCGTCTTAACCTACCTGATCTCCTGGTGGCTCAGCAGCAACTCCCTCTCCCATTCCAATCTGATCTTTCTGTCCTGGGCCTCCTCCATTGTCAGAGTGAGGCCCAGCGCAAATTGGAGGAACAGCACCTCATATTTCGCTTGGGTGGTTTACACCCCAGTGGTATGAACATTGACTTTGTTAACTTCAGATAGCCCTTGCTTTCTCTCTCCATCCCCTCCCCCTTCCCAGTGTTACTGTCTCCGCCCTCATTCTATCTTTGTCCCGCCCCCTCCCCTGATATCAGTCTGAAGAAGGGACTGGACCTGAAACGTCACCCATTCCTTCTCTCCAGAGATGCTGCCTCACCCGCTGAGTTACAGTAGCATTTCGTATATACCTTTGATTTAAACCAGCATCTGCAATTTTTTATACACTGCTCTACTGAGCTGGATGATAGCCTGCTATTTGATATAAAACCTGGCTGCAAGTACCGAATGGCCTACTCCTGCACCTATTGTCTAATGGGGAAACCATCCTTGCCTTCACCTGTCCGAAAGAAATGTGGAGATAAGAACACTAGGTTGAGGAGAAGGTGGATTAACAGTGGAACAACATAACGAAAATAAAAAATAAAGAGAAAAGGCTCAAGACATCTGGCAAATAGAAAGAAAGTCATTTTTTCAGTTGCTGCCTTATTTGCTGAGCTCTTCAGCGTTTTCTATTTTAATTTCAGATTTTCAAGGCCAGCAGCATTCATTTCTGTTTTGCAAAGACAATTAATGGAGAGAGAAAACTCAACAGTTAGTTGGCTAGATTGCAGTGCAGTCATCTCCGACTGGTCCCACACAATTAATGATTTGAAGAACGATGACACTAAATTAATTCACACTTCGCCTTTCACCTGCAAAGTCACTCACCAACACATTACTTTCCACATAAACCCACCAATAATGTACATTCCAAACCTGATTTAATACTTTAATAATAACAGAAGGAGAACAGAAGTAATCATTACCTTACGTTCTATTAGTGTCTGCCTTTTGTGTGCCTCATCTAATTTAGTGCTCCTTTGCACTGAGGCTGTAGTGTGGCTGCTGACTGATTGAGGAGACTGCAGGTGGCTTTAAAGCACAGTTTCAATTACTTTTTAACTAGAAGCCCTGGATCACAGTCAGAGGCATGCAGCATGGAAAGAGCACTCTTTGGCCCATCATCAATGTTGACCATCAACCATCTATCTACACCAATCAAATCCAACTTTATTCTCTCCACATTGTCATCAATTCCCTCCAGATTCCAACACTCACCTACATACAAGGGGCAACTTTACAGAGGCCAATTAACCTACCACCTGCATGTCATTGGGATGTGGGGAGAAAGCAGAGCACCCGGAGGACTTCCACTCCGTCACAACGAAAACGTGCAGACTCCACACTGACAGCACCTGTAGTCATGATTGAACCTGGGTTACTGGCACTATGAGGCCACAGGTCTATCAGCTGCGCCACTGTGTCACCCTCCGCCTGAACTGTAGCAGCTCAGGTTAGCAGACAAACAGGCAATGGCTAGAGTACTGGCAAGATCCTCATACTGAAGCAAAGCTGCAAAGTTTGCATCTAAAGTTTGCAAATAAGTAAACACTCTGGTCTCGTGTGCGAATGTGGCGTTGAAGGACGAGAAGCCAAAGCAAAGAAGTGGAAGCCAAATAACCGAACGGAAATGAAGCCGAAAAGCCAAATAACCGAAAGCGTATGAACCCGAAAAGCCAAATAGCCAAAAAGGCAGGACACCTAAAAGCAAATAAACCGAAAAGGCGAGATGCCTAAAATCCTGCCTCTTTTATGCCTATTAGGGAAAAAGATTAAACATGTGGCAATATGTTATTGCTGCCTTTGTGTCGGGGAAGGGGGAACGTTGCAGTCGAATAATTTGCAATTTCCATTTCATTCTTTTCCACACTGTGCGATGTGGGCTGATCGATACCGCATCACCCGGCTATCTGTCACGTGCTCATGACATTGATTTCATGATGCTCAGATGATCTTCTAATGCAGTAATTGTTCCGAGTGCCAAATCCCTTCAGCTGTGCCTGCAACTGAAGTTATGGGTGGATTAGTAGACCTTGAAGAGGCATTGACACTTTGCTTTTATGTAGAGGGGTAATAGAGGTAAGGTATGTGATTTGAGAGTAATATATCATCTGCGGGGGGAAAAAAAGTACGATTTACTCGACACCGCTGCGAAAATGGCACTGTTAAATGAGCAAAGTTCAAAAAACAAATGAACTGCAAATAAACTGCAAAAATACAGATTATCTGGTGTTTTGTGTGTGGGAGCTTGTTGTGTGCATTACGCAGGCAACCAGACGGTATTACTGTGTTTAAACAATAAATAAAATGTGCTTCTTGTTGTCGGGGGTGGGGGGGGAGTGGGAGGAGATAACACTGTTCTTTGTCATGCACACTTGTCATCGGCCCGCCAAGGAATTTGTGTCTTGTGTGTGTGTGTGTGTGTGTGTGTGTGTGTGTGTTTTAAAAGTGTGTGTTTTGTGTGTGGCTGCCAGTGTGTGTGTGTGTGTGTGTGTGTTGTGTGCAGTGTGTGTGTGTGTGTGTGTGTGTGTGTGTGTGTGTGTGTGTGTGTGTGTGTGAGTGGTGGGGTGGGGGGTGGGGGGTCCCATGTTTTAAAAGTGAAATGGCTGCCAGTACCCGGTGTGGCAGCCGGGGGGGGGAGTGAAATACCGGTGGTGGCAGCATGGTGGCGCATCGCGGTCAGTGACTCTGGGCGGGCGGAGGGACAAGACTGCTGCAGCTGACAGGGACGTTGCCGGGTTTTCGTCCCCATGTGTGTGTGTGCTGTTGACCCACAGCCATCACAGTGCGACCACACGGGGCAGACAAGGCGGAGGGCGGCCGTGGCCGTGGGGGAGTGGGGGCTGTCCTGAGGGATGCGCTCCTTCGGCCGCTTACGCCTTGGTGCTTGGGTTCAGAGTGCCCAGTCACCCTCCAGCCCCGGGCAGTCTTGTGTGGGGAAAATGACCCCACCCTCCCGTCTCCCCCGGCCAGTGATGTGATAGACATGGGGGTCTGGACCAATCGCTGACAATTCCTGCCCCCCGGTGACATCATGTCCGTTATTTGGCTTTTTGGCATTGCGTCCATTACGTGAGTTGGCTTTTCGGCATTGCGCTTTTCAGTTAGTTGGCTTTTAGGCATCCTGCCCATTCGGTTAGTTTGCTTTTAGGTGTCCCGCCCTTTCGGTTTGTTGGCTTTTCGGCTTTGTTTCCATTCGGTTATTTGGCTTCCACTTCTTCGCTTCAGCTTCTCGTCCTTTAACGCCACATTCGGGTACTGTCTGGACATCCTTACAAAAAAGCGGCAGTCTGGACATCCTAACAACATTGCCGATCCGTGTCCCCCAGTGATGCTGCCTGACCCCTTGAGTTACTCCAGCGCATTGTGTTCTACACAAGATTCCAGAATCTGTGTTCCTTGTGTCTACATCCTTACAGTGCGAGCTGCAGCACAACAAATGTGACAGGTTTTTTGTGCACTTCATCCCCTCCATCCATTCTCACACTTTACCCAACTTAATTTGCAGGTGACTTCAATCCCTGTCACTAGTATTAATTTTGTGTTGGTGAATTCACTCAAACACTACAGCAACCAAAAAACATTCAAGAACTCCAAAAAACATTTCTGATAAGTTCCTATCATACCTTCAGTGGGAAGCTGATGTGAGATCACAGGGAAAATCCTTAACAGCTCATTGAACTTATGTAACGTTGTCGGCACCAGCCAAGTGGCGACACTTGTGTTCTGCCTCGGCGATGTCTGCTGTAGGATTTTACTGAGTTGTATGCAAAACAAAACATTTCACTGCACCTAGGTACATGCGACAATAAAGTATTATTGGATCATTGAATCATTGAATCATTGAAACTGGGCCAGGTCGTGGATAAGCAAAGTTGTGCCAGGCACTGCATTATACATTGTCTTTCAGTAACCAAGGGGATGGGGGAAGAGGTTGTGTGAGCAGGCAGATAACTTGTATTAATTTAAGAAGCAATGTTATTGAGGGACAGTTGGGGTTACCAATTTGTAAACCTCAGAGAGATACTACCTATACTTGGCTGGTGTATATTGTGGACGATGGGCTTCTAACTTACTGAATACATCAAGCTCTCAAGACCTTTCATTGTAACAAATGCCCTGCATTCAAATCAGGGCATGATACCAGATCATGGGTCAGCCTCAGGGGTTCCAGATAAGAAGATATTGGCACGTACCTGAAAACCACTGTGCCTCCCCCTACAACTGCCCTTTAATATTTGGAGCACATACCTATTTTAACAGATAAAAATGTAACATCACGAACACACAACCTTTTGGGTTTCCTGCCTAGGAAGGATTTGCACAGATGTACTTTCTGGCTAGTTTACTTCCAGTGATTGATGTGAGCTGAGTTTGGCAGAGGCCCCAATCCTGGGTGCATTTTTACTGACAAACCCAAAGTTTCTTCATCTGAGAAAGTACATTTCCTTCTGGTGAGGAGACAGCTTCAAACCTACTGAATACATCAAACTTATATAAGTTTCTACTTCATCAAGTTTTGTTCGTTTACACTGTCAGTAAATAAATTGACTGCTATTAATTATGAAATAGATCCAGAGTGATTTATTCCGTGTTGATCTGATAGCACTCTAATTGTGCGTGAACTAAACTGCAGCAACGTGAATGGATATTTAGGATTCAGAAGAACTTTTAGCTCCCATGCCACAAGGTTTACATGTTACAAATATGTTTGCCATTATGGGAGCATAGGGGAAAAAGTGTTGAACAGCCAGAATCCATGCTTTGAAACTAGAAACAAAAGGCCATAAATTTAAATCACACAACCAGGAAGTGAATCCACTTCACATACTCAAGTGACAGTGAAGATTGATGGGATGGAGCAGATAGTTGGATTTTACCACAGCCGTACAATGCTGGACATAATTATCACTCGTACAGTAACAAGGCATAGCTACCAGAAAAGGCACCAGAAATTAGATATTGTTGCACACTGCCATCTCACAGTGTAATGCTCTTAGTAAACCATCTGAAACCAGATATCGACAGATAGTAAGAACAAAAATCTTCTTTAAATACAATTAACTGGTTTGCGCTAGACCTAATGAGAAACCCCCGTCCAGTGGCAAATTTGCTCTATTGCAGCTTGGAGAAACCAGGCCAAATTTTAACCCTTCATTGGATTGCAACAGAGCAAAGTAACAATTGGTAGCATTTTAAATCATGGACTCATGAAAGATTTACAACACTGGATGCCATTTATCCCATTATGTTTGATTCACTCATCAAATAATTACATAGCCTGATCCAATCCTACAGCAACTGGTTCATTTCCCTGAGGTCTGAGGTCTTAGGTAGATATTCAGCTTCCAGCTCTCTTCCAGACAGTCAATGTCAAACGCTGACCACTTTCTGAGTTCAAGGATTTCTCTACTCTTTCATCTAAACCTTTCATCAATTAATATAAATCCAGAATCTGCTGATGGAAATAGTTATTTTTATACAGTCTATCTAGGATTCTCAATGTTATCTACATCTCAATTGAGGCTCCACTTCTCTGTTCAAAAAACATAGATTTTCCATTTTTTCTCAGGCCTACTGTTCTGGTAATATCCTTGTTGACTTCTTCTACACCCTCTCTAGTGCAATGTGTTTCTTGACCAGAACTGAATGCAGCCCTCAACCTGTATTCTAACATCTATACACTTCTACCATAAGCTTTATTGCTTTTACATTTTCTCAAAAGAAAATATTTGTAACCACTGTATTAACTAGTACTGCAATCTTTAAGGAATCTATTCCAATGCCCCAATATTCCACCATCTCACTCAATATCCTCCAATGTACTGTGATGCACGGTCATGCATTGGTGATAGTAATTTTTTACCTTTGGATAGGAGTAAGGATGGTCTGGAAATAACTTGCTGAATTGGGGGATTTCAATCTCATAAAACAGGACTTGGCAAAAGTAGACTGAGTGCAGCTACTAGCATCTGGAAAGAGGTAGTGAATTATCAGTGAAATTGTGAGAGTTCAGTGCCAATATAGAGCGTAGAATAGTACAGCACAGGAACAGGCTCTTGGACCCACCATGTCCGCAACGACTGTGATGTCAAGCTAAACTAGTCCTATCTGCTCACACATGGTCCGCATCTATTTATTCTCCGCTGGTTCAAGTGTCTGTCAGAATGCCTAAAGTATCTGCATTTGCTATTGTATCTGCATTTACCATCTCCACAACAGTAAAATACATGTAGGACCTACTGCACAGTGTAAAAACAAAATGTTGCTCACAAATCTCCGTTAAACTTTCCCTCTCACAACTTAAAGCTATGCCCTCCTGTATTTGACATTCCTACTACATAAAAACGATTCTGACTATCTATCCTATCTATGCCATTCATCATTTTGTATTCTTCTTTCAGAAGATGTTACAGAAAAACCACTTCAAGTTTGTCCACCTACTCCTTATACACTCCAATCTAGGCAATATCCTGGTGAACCTTCCATTGATTTCATTTATACCTCATGCTGCCTCGGCAAGGCCAGCAGCATAATCAAGTATGAATCTCACCCTGACCACTCCCTCTTCTCCCCTCTCCCATCAGGCAAAAGATACAGAAGTGTGAAAAGACCCAGCTCTAAATTTAGGGACAGTTTCTTCCCAGCTGTTATCGGGCAACTGAATGATCCTACCACAACCATAGAGCAATCTTGAACTAATATCCACCTTATGGATGACCCCCGGACTATCCTTGATCGGACTTTGCTGGCTTTACCTTGTACTAAACGTTATTCCCTTATCATGTATCTATGCAGTGTAAATGGCTTGATTGTAATTATGTTTGCCTTTCTGCTGACTGGATAACATGCAACAAAAGCTTTTCACTGTACCTCGGTACACTTGACAATAAACTAAACTAAACTAAACTCTTCTGCACCTTTCCCAAAGTTTCCATATCCTTTCTGTAGTGTGATGATCAGAACTACACTCAATACTCCAAATGTAACCTCATCAATGTTTATACAGCTGCAACATAACTTTGTATTTTAATAATCAGTATATATTTTTATAATTAATGCACCAACCAATGATTGCAAGCATGCCATATACCTTCTTTGCCACTCTATGCAAATGTGTTGCCGCTTTCAAGGAGCCATGGTCTTACACCCCATGATCTCTTTATACATTAATACGCTAAATGGTCCAACAATTTACTCTACATTTAACTATTGCATTTAACCATCCAACCTCCAAAAATGGATCTCCTGACCCCTGCTAGTATCAATCTGCCATTTCTTCACCCAAATTTCCAACTGATCTCTATTTTATTGTATACTTTGACAACTTTCCTCACTAGAACACAATTCTACCAATTTCCATGTCATCCGCAAACTTACTAATCAGATTATCTACATTTTGTTTATAATTTAGCATAGTATCTACATTTTCTTTATTTCTATATTTTCTACATAATCTACATTCAACAGCAGGTCTCAGCACTGATCGTTGCAGAACACCACGGACCACTAGTCCCAAAAACACCCCTCTACCATTTATGATGGAAAATTTGGATTCAATTTACCAACTCTTCTTGGATCCCATGTAATTTAATATTCTGGACTAGCCTACTATGAGGGACTTTGTCAAATGCTTTACTAACGTCCATGGAGAGAATAGACACTGCCTAATGTCATCAATCATCTATTTCATTACCCCAAAATAACCCAAACTTGGGAGACAGGATCTGCCTAAAAAATAATCATGCTGAGTATCTCCAATAAGTCCATGCTTTAACCATTGCAAGTAAATCATGAACCAAAAAATATTTTCCAATTGTTTTCCTCCCACTGATGTAAGGCTCAGCAGCGGCCTATAATTTCTTGGTTTGTTCCTGTTGTTCTTCTTAAGCAATGAACAACCTTGACGAGTCCTCAGTCTTCACCTGTAGCTAAAGAGGAAACAAACGTTTGCTGCAAGGCACCAGCAATCCCTTCCCTTGCTTTCCTCAGTATCCTGAGATAAATCCCATCAGACCCTGCAGATGTATCCACCTTAATGCCTTTCAAGACACTCAACACCTCTTCCTACTTAATATTGATATGCCCTAAAATAAAGTATATACCCTTGCTTAATCTCACCATCAACCATGTCCTCCTTGGTGAATACCAATATGAAGTACTCTTCAAGGACCACAACTACTTCCTCTGACTCAATGCATAAATCTCCTCCTTTGTCTTTGAGTAGACCTACCCTTTCCCCAGCTACCTTTTTGTGCCTAATATATGTATAACATGCCTTGAAATTCTCCTTAATCCTAATTGCCAAGGACATTTCATGGCCCCTTTTAGCTCTCCTAATTTCTTACTTCTCCTGCTTCCTTGATATTCCTCATGGGCCGTGTCTGATTTCAGCTTCCTGAACCTTACATATGCTTTCTTTTACTGTTTGACTAAACCTATAATATCTCTTGTCGTCTAAGGTTCCCAAACATAGCCTAACATATTTTTCATCCTCACAGGAACACACTGGTCCTGAACTCTAATCAACTGGCCTTTAAAAGACTCCCACATGTCAGATGTAGATTTGCCCTCAAACAGCCGCTCCTAATCAACGTTCTCCAGTTCCTGCCTAATACTATTGTAATTAGCTTTACCCTAATTTAGCACTTTCACCCAAGGACTAGTCTTATCCTTATCCATAACCATCTTAATTCTTATGGAACTATGGTTACTGTTTCTAAAATGCTCACTTACTGCAACTCCAATCAACTGGCCAGACATTCCCGAATGTATGGTCTAGGATGACCCCAAGCCTAGTTCGATTATCTAAACATTGCTTTAAGAAAGTCTTCTGTATGCACCAAACAAATTCTGCCCTATTTAAGCCCTATCTAAGGGAAACTCATTCACGTTGCCAAAATCGTCCACTACAATAACCTTGTTGTTTATACATCTTCCATGATCTGCCTGATATCTGTTCCTATAGTTTATTCTGGCTTTTGAGAGGCCTAGAGTATATCAATGATTGTACCTTATGAGGGCAGTGGAGCTAATGTAAACTACACAGACTGCGGGAAGGCTTTCACAAGGTCCCACAGGCTTGCCATTTGAAGGTGTACATGTCCAAATGTCTAGATGGCATCAACGCAGGTTGTAAGGTGGATAAGGAGGTATTCAGGATTTGTGCATTCCCTAATGGACGCCTTGAATATAAGAGTAGACAGGTTACCATCCAACCATATCAAACATTAGTTGGGTTAAAGCTGGAGTACTGTGTGCGTTTTTGTCACCACAGTGTAAGAAGTTACTTTAGAGAGGGTGCAGAGGAGATCAACAAGATCTCCCTCTATTTCCCTCCACTAACATTCCCACCAGGGAGGCCTTAAAGCCCTGTTTCTTCCTCTACTGCAGAGCCATCCAATTTCCTTCTACTAACACTCTACTGCGCCGAGCGGAGCTGGTCCCCACCCTCAACAATTCTCTTTTGACTCTGCAGACTTCCTCCAAGGCGTAGCTATGGGCACCCGCATGGGCCCCAGCTATGCCTGCCTCTTTGTTGGGTACGTTGAACAATCCCTGTTCCAGGCGTAACCTGGCCCTACCCCCGAACTCTATCTCCGTTACATTGATGACTGCATTGGTGCTACCTCCTGCACTCATGCAGAATTCATAGACTTCATCAACATCATCACCAATTTTCATCATGCACTCAAATGTACTTGGACCATCTCCGACACCTCCCTCCCTTTTCTTGATCTCAGTCTTCATCACAAGAAATCGACTATTGACTGACATCTATTACAAACCCACTGACCCCCACAACTATCTGGACTACATTTCTTCACATTATGCTTCCTCTAAAGACTTTATCCCCACTGCTCCCAATTCCTCCATCTACGCTGCTTCTGCGCCCAAGATGAGGTGTTCCATACTAGGACATCCGAGATGTCCTCAGTCTTTAGGGAACAGGGGTTCCCCTCTCCCATCATAGATGAGGCCCTCACTCGTGTCTCCTCGGTAACCCTCATCTCCGCCCTTGCTCCCCCTCCCCCTAGTCGCAACAGAGACAGAGTCCCCCTAGTCCTTACCTTCCACCCCATCAGCCGCCACCTCAGACGGGATCCCACCACTAGCCACATTTTCCCATCTCCACCCCTTTCTGCCTTTCGCAGAGACCGTTCCCTCCGCAACTCCCTGGTTAACTCATACCTTCCCACCCAAACCACCCCCTCCCCAGGTACCTTCCCCTGCAACCACAGAAGATGCAACACCTGTCACTATACCTCCTCCCTCGACCCTCGATCCAGGGACCCCGACAGTCCTTTCAGGTTAGGCAGAGGTTCACTTGCACCTCCTCCAACCTCATCTACTGTATCCGTTGTTCAAGATGCGGACTCTTATACATCGGCGAGACCAAACGCAGACTGGGCGATCGTTGCGCGGAACACCTTCGCTCAGCCCATATTAACCAACTTGATCTCCCGGTTGCTGGATACTTTAATTCTACTTCCCATTCTCACAAAGGCCTTTCTGTCCTCCATCTCCTCCATTGTCAGGGTGAGGCTAAACGCAAATTGGAGGAACAGCATCTCATATTTCACTTGGGAGCTTACACCCCAGTGGTATGAATATTGATTTTACTTCGGAATCACGTGAGTGACTACGTGAAGAACCCCGCCAGGACGCATGCGTGTCATATCGCTACACGCATTGCAACAAGTCACAGCAAGGGGGAACGACGTTCCCCTAGCGGCAAAATTTGAAAACCAGGAACAGCAGGTAAGGAGACTCTCCGTTCCAGAATTTGAAAGTCGGGAACAGCAGGTAAGAAGACTTTGCATTCCACTCACCTTTTAGGTGGAAACATGGACCGGATCCATGAAGGCTGCGGGAAAGCTGGCGGGGGAGAACTGCGGAGTAGCGGGCAACCGGCAGCAGCAGCCTAAGTGACGCTAAACTCCCGTAATGGAAACAGCTGTGCCCGACTTTCGATCCCGACTCGCTCCCGCACCGGGCCCCGCCAGGCGGGAGAGGGAGCAAAAAACTAATGTTTCCCCGTACTGGGGTTTTTTCCACAGGAAGGGAAGCTGGACAAAGTGGTGTCCACAAATGCTGCTAGTGAAGCTGGCTGGGGAGGACCACGGAGTCGCAGGCAGCCGGCAGCAGCAACTAAAGGCAGGAGCCAAAGGCACTTTAGTCTCCCGTAATGGGAACAGCTGTGCCCGACTTTCGCTCCCGACTCGCTCCCACACTGGACCGGGCGGGAGAGGGAAGCAAAACTAAGGTTCCCCGCGCTGGTTTCACAGGGGGGGGAAGCTGGACAAAATAATGTCCACAAGTGCTGCTAGGGAGCTGGCTGGGGAAGACCGCAAAGTTGCGGGAGCCAGCAGCAGCTGAAGGCACAAGCCCCGTAAGGGATCAGCTGTGCCGACTTTTGGTCCCGCGCCAGCCAGAACACCACGGCCGGGCGGGAGACTATTCAAATGGGGCCGTTGACTTTTTGACAAGTCAATAACGGCAGCAGACGGGGTGGAATGACGTTCACCCGTAGCAACAATTTTAACCTGGACCTGCAGGTAAGAGCTGCGGTCTTTTTTGTATTTACCATGCTGATTGCAGGTGCAGAAACCAACGGGCTGCGACAAAGCTGGTGGGCTAGATGGGATCAGCTGTGCCAGATGTCCTCCACACCAGCCATATCCACTCCACGGAAGGACAGTAAGGACAAAGCTGGAGAAGGAGGACCGCGGAGCAGCGGGCAGCCAGCAGCAGCCAGCGGCACTTGGATCACCCGTAGTGGGATCAGCTGTGCCCGATGTCGCCTCCGCACCGGCCAGATCCACGCGGCCGGGCGGTAAGGCTAGACACAAAAACAAACAAGGTCGTGGACTCAGAGGAGTCTGACTTTGAACAACCCGAGAGCGCTGGAGCCGGAAGAAGCGGTGTATGGAGCTTTGCTCCAACGTGACAGACTCCGGGAGATGGAGTCGGGTCACTGTGGGCCCTATGATAAACCCGCAGCAGTACCTCTTGAAGGGCTGCACAGTGCTTCTACTTCATCAGAGGGGAGCACTGCGGGTCAGTTCTGGGCTGATCTGGAAGAGGGGTCCGCAGAAGAAAAGACAAGTGTGCAGGGGGTGCAGGAACAAGAGAACCTACTGGAACCCACTACGGCCAACGACAGCACCCCCATGCACCCACCAGCAGAACTGGTGAAAGCTCGAAGGACCGGTACCCAAAACATGAGTCTTTTTAGGCCATGGCCCAGGCCGGCCTTCTTGGAAGATGCGGGGACCTCCAACGCCAACCAAACCGAAAATCCAGACCCCAGCGCTACAACAGCAGCGAAGAACCTACAAAAAGTAAACCTGCCACTGGTAACTATGGAGGTAGGTGGGTCTGGTTCCCTACAATATACAGTGGGCACGGAGATTGGGTGGAGATTACACTCTTTTCTGAATTCATGGAGCATGATAACAACCGATCCTTACATCTTAAGCAGTATCCAGGGATATACAACAGAGTTTATACACAAGTACAGCCCTCCAGTTCAACATATACTGAACTGAATGTTCGTGCTTTCTGATAAAGGAAAATCAAAAGCGCAAGCTGAACTGAAGCGGCTTCACATAAAAGGTGTAATTGAGAAAACTCAACACGAACCATTAGAATTCGTGCCCAATATATTTATCAAAAACAAAATAGATGGTGGTCATCACATCATCATAGATCTGACAAAATAGATACCTTTGTTACTGCTTAACAATTAATTTCCAAAGGTTACTTCAATGGCCAGCATCGATTTAAAAGATGCTTACTATTCAGTGCCTATACGAGGTGACCACAGATGTTACTTAAAATTCAACTGGATGGGACAACTCTGACAGTATAAAGCACTGCCAAATGGGTTATCATCAGCCCAGGCTGTTCACAAAAAATTTGAAACCAGCCCTAGCGTTTCTACGGAAACGTACACACATAGTCATGGCAATTATGGGCAAAACTTTGGAATTGGCCAAACAAACTGTAACAGCCACAAAAAAGTTATTTGGAAAACTGGGATTCATTTCTCATCCAGTTAAATCTAAACTAACGCCTTCCACTACTATGGACTACCTGGGGTTTCACCATTGACTCAGTTCACATGTCGGTGACTCTGCCTAAGGGAAAGGCTAGAGATTTAATAGAGGTTTGCAATAACCTCACTGACATCAGCAAACCATCCATCAGATTGGTAGCTAAAGTAATTGGCATAATCATGGCTGCCTTATCCAGCCACACAATTTGGACCTCTACATTACCAAAACATACAGAGAGCTAAATACAAGCACTCTAAATTATGCAGGTCACTTTGACAGATCTGTGAAACTACCAATCAAGCTAAAATGGAACTAAAATGGTGGATAGATAACATCTGGCCTTGTACCAATCCAATCAATGTCAGTAACCCTTCCATGGTACTACAAACTGATGCCAGTGCACTTGGGTGCGGAGCCACCAATACCATACCACCGTGGTAGCATACATTAACCACAGGGTGGAAACAAATCGACATCATGTGACAATCTGGCTATACAAATTGGCAATGGTGTATCCAGAGAGATATTTGGATATCAGCCACTTACCTACCAGGAAGACTAAATTCAGTGGCAGACACCAGGTCACGCAAATTTAATGAAAACACCAAATGGATGTTGAATAAAATAGTATTTGCTGATATCACAGCAAAATATGGAACACCAGATATCGACTTATTCGCATCCAGACTTAACCACCAGTTATCAAATTATGTTACATGGGAACCGGACCCTGGGGCAGGGGACAGATGCATTTTCACTGCATTGGGGGGGGGGGGGATTGTTTATTTACGCATTCCCTCCTTTCCTGCCTCATCAGTCGGGTATTAAGAAAATACAACAAGACTCTGCATCTGGTATTGGTAGTACCCGATTGGCCTACACAACCATGGTTCCCAGTGGTATCAAACATGGTATCAGAGACATGAACATCCTGTCTGTTCTGGAATATCTGGCAGGCCTCCACTATGATAAGGGGCTCAGTTACAGTGCCATCAACTGCGCCAGAAGTGCCCTATCGACTTACCTATGGCAGGGGACAGACCATTACACTGTTGGGACTCACCCACTGGTACAAAACCTATGAGGGGAACCAGATACTCCCAAATATGGGATGTGAGAATAATCCTGAAGATGCTCAGGAATTGGTCTCCAGCAACAGTTCTGTCCCTACACAGACTGACATTAAAACAGTCATGCTAATGGTATTGGTCACGGCACAGAGGATACAGTCACTGCAAAAACTAGACTGGACAACATGACTTCCTCAACAGAAAATATTACGTTTCATATTTATGAGATAGTAAGCAGAACAGAAAAGGGATCAGCAGGCCTCAATATACAATTAGGTCATACCCAACAGATGACCGTCTGTGTATAATAAGACATCGTTGTTATACATGGAGAAAATGAATACCCTAAGAGGCAATGAAAAGGCACATTTTGGTCAGCCACTAGCAACCACACCAAGAGTGACGGTCCAGACCATCTCAAGATGGCTGAAACAGGTGCTAACACAGGCTGGGGTGGATACTAATTTTAAAAATCTCTTTCCACCAGGGCTACAGCTACATCGGCAGTGATACAGTTGGATGTACCAATGGACCAAATCCTCAAGTCAGCAGGATGGTCTGGAGGGGAAAACATTCCAATTATTTTATAATAAACCAGTAATGAAACCTGGAACGTTTGCAGAAACAATTTAAGTTCTGTAAATTAATTTAAACTCATAAAAAGGGGTTATAAATTTGTGTTAAAAATTTTTATGATTTCAATGTCGAAGTCATGTCCAAATTATGTTAACACAATTCCTCCCACAGTCAAGGCAGACGTGATGCATGGACTCGTTTCCACGGCATGAAATCACAGAGCTTTAAAATCTTCACGTAGTCACTCACGTGACTCCGCAGTAAAATAGCAAGATTAAACGAGAACTTACCAGTTTGAAGTTTGATCTGTGTTTTATGAGGAGTTACGATGAGGGATTACGTGCCCTCCGCTCCCACCCTGATCATATACTTAACTGGTATCTCTTCTCTAATCTTACTATGTTTAGTCATTACAGTTATCTGTGATTTCACACCGCTGCTTTGAAGAATGACACGCATGCGTCCTGACGGGGTTCTTCACGTAATCCCTCATCGTAACTCCTCATAAAATACAGATCAAACTTCAAACTGGTAAATTCTCGTTTAATCTTACTATTAATCTCACTTCAGGTTGCCCCGGCATTCCCTCTCTCTATCCCTCCCCCACCCAAGTCATACGAGCTTATCATTTTCAACCTACAACCAGCTTACAATGGCATCATTATCATCATTGCTTTTTTGCATATCTATCATTCATTGTTCTTCATCTCTCCACATCACTGTCTATATCTCTCATTTCCCTTACCCCTAACAAGTCTGAAGAAGGGTCTCGACCCGAATCGTCACCCATTCCTTCTCTCCAGAGATTCTGCCTGTCCCGCTGAGTTACTCCAGCTTTTTGTGTCTATCAACAAGATTTCGCCTGGAATGGAGCATTTCTGCTATGAAGGGAGCAAAGAATGCTGAGGAGGCACCTAGCCAATCTCATTCCCTAAAACTATATCCATCATTTCCAAACCTACCTCTCTCCTCCATCACAGGAACCTTATTGAATTTGCTATGTGTTGGCAAGAATATTGTGACTGCTTTACCTCTGACATTAGTGGCATTCCAGTTAATATTGGAATTAAAATAGAAAGATTAAACGAGAATTTACCACTTGAAGTTTGATCTTTGTTTTATGAGAAGTTGAAATGTGGGAATATGTGAAGAGCCCACCAGCCCACATGTGCGTAAATCTTCAGAGCAACTGTATGAAACCACAGACCAGTTGCAGAACTTAAACTATAGAAAGACTAACGAGACTAGAGTTACCGGATGAACTTTTATGAGAATCAGGGTTGGGAGTGGAGGGCACGTATTCCCTCACTTCAACTTCTCATAAAATAAAGATCAAACTTCAAATGGTAAGTTCTCGTTTAATCTTTCTATTTTATTTCAAAGTCACGTGAGTGACTACGTGAAGCCTTCAAAGCTATGTGGTTTCATGCAGTAACTCAATCTGTGTGTGAAACACTTAAATAGGTAAAACCATAAATGGTAAAAAGACATGGGTTATTAATACCATGATGCTAACTTGCATACATGGCCATTGCTCTTAATCGGACCATAGTCCCAATTGGCTTTGAGTTAGACAATAAATCATGCAACCCTTTATCGAATTCTATCTGCAAATATCCAGACATATTCAACCAAATGTTATACTTCTGAACACACACTATGTAAGCCTCTTGCAGTATGATGAAAAGTAAATATCCATTCTATTGGTTGCTAATGAGCCATCAGCAATCTCTTGAGAGACTATTAAATAGCAATGAAGAAACTGTCTTTCATCTCATAGGTACCAGTAAGCTCAGTGTACCTGTATACATAATAACACCCCCAATCTCCGATCTGGTGGGTATGCTGTCAACTTTAAATGTACGCAACCATGCCCATTTTGCTTTATGAGATCATTCCCATACCAAGCTACCCTAATGTCAGTTATGATCCAGACACTGAGCCAGAGATTAAAGAATGTGTTCTTTGTGCTGAAATCAGTTGCTAAAAGCATAATCAACTTAAAGATACTGCTCCCATTAGGAATACAGTAGATGAATATCTGCATAATAATTTACTGATATGCATTGCACACTACGATGACTGTAGGCTTTCAGAGTGCTTATATACAAAAACACCTTGCATAACGTTAGTGAACAGCGGGTGAACAGCCAATCATTTATTGTCCCACTTATGGAATTATAAGGAATGACAAAACAGCACAAGCAGTGATAATTGTGCTATCACATAATCGCCTCTCTAAGCCCAAACTGAAAGCAACACAATCCTCTGTTAATTCTGGATTAAAACCTCTGGAAATGAACAAACCTCTGTTATTTCTGTTTAAAAGGAACTCACATACCTTGTTAACAAACTTCCCATACAATCGTGCAGAGCTAGCTGCCCGAGAAAAAAGGCTGCACCAGCCATCACTCGTGACTTCGAGTAAATAGGAGCTTCTTTAGCCGCCTTACCATGGCCTGAATGAATAGACAAAATTGGCACAATTAAGTTTCATGTTGCCTCATCCTTAATATCGAAAGAGGCATTTACTGATAAACCCCTAAGTCTTATCAGCTGCAAATTTTGCATGTCATCTAAAACGATGACACAATGCCCTTTGATCTGAGTAGGGCAGCATTGGCTTCCACCACTGGCTTTGTAATCAAACACCAAATATATCTGTGCCTCTTGTGTATAGATATGGCAAAATATGCATCTTCAAGATCGATTCTCTGAATCAGCTAAATTGCTGAAAGCCATTCATCCATCTCAAACTGGGTAACCAAACACATGATCAGATTAGTCAAATCCTAACCTGATTTCGCATGCTCCATGTTCCTACAATCTTGAGAAATATCATAAATATACCCCTTTTGTCACTGATTCAAGATTCAAGATTCAAGATTCAAGATTCAATTTATTTGTCATTTCCACTTGGAACCACCGTTCCTCTATTGACCTTATGGACGGAAATTTCTTAGCTTCTCTTGCCACGGAGGATTATCTAGTTATTCATTCAATTCGCAGATAACATATAATCAGAACCTATGACTAGAGGTGAAACACCGTATCCACTTGATGTGGGAATACAAGGTCCCTGTCAACTCTTGACTATTAGAGTTACTACGAATCCTCAGCATTCTTCCTCAGACTGGAAATTAGCCTAATGCAAGCCTGAACTAGGAATTGCTTCGCAGTCCTTTGACTGAAACCACATGTCTGAGTCACCAATGTGTGCAACACAATCTCTTCGACCAGCCACTCAATCAGGAATACTGGTATTGAGAGCCTACAGATTATTATATACCTTATTGATTCACAACATGAACCTGCAGGTCAGATAAAATACTATATGCCAGACCAGATTCCTGCTAGTCGCTACCTATCCCAGAGAGGATGGCAATGATGTTTTCAACAAACTGGCAACTGCACTAACCATATAACCATATAACCATTACAGCACGGAAACAGGCCATCTCGGCCCTACAAGTCCATGCCGAACAATTATTTTCCCTTAGTCCCACCTGCCTGCACTCATACCATAACCCTCAATTCCCTTCTCATCCATATGCCTATCCAATTTATTTTTAAATGATACCAACGAACCTGCCTCCACAACTCCACTGGAAGCTCATTCCACACCGCTCCCACTCTCTGAGTAAAGAAGTTCCCCCTCATGTTACACGTAAACTTCTGTCCCTTAATTCTGAAGTCATGTCCTCTTGTTTGAATCTTCCCTATTCTCAAAGGGAAAAGCTTGTCCACATCAACTGTGTCTATCCCTCTCATCATTTTAAAGACCTCTATCAAGTCCCCCCTTAACCTTCTGCGCTCCAGAGAATAAAGACCTAACTTATTCAACCTTTCTCTGTAACTTAGTAGTTGAAACCCAGGCAACATTCTAGTAAACATTCTAGTGTATGGCTAACTGCACTAAATTTTAATCATGTGTTGAGGGAGACTACAACTACTTCACTCTACTGAGCAGCCTGATAATCTCAATCACAGATGTTGAGGCAGTGCTTCTCTGGTCAATATGACCCATATGGCCAGCCAGTTCCAGGATGGTCTACCCTGAACCAGGGTAACCAAGCCGTTCCTACTTGGAAATTACATAGGTTAGTATGCAAGGCAACCTGCCAATGTCTCTGCATCAATCTGTCTAGTCCAGAGACAGTGAAAAGATACTAGACAGCCCATGCTGCCAGTAAATCCAAACCTGGGCCGACAGACTGCTCCATTTCAGAGTTTTACGGAGGTTAATAAAGAGACCTTACCTGCCAGCGTCTCTGCACCCGGGTCAATCTGCTTGTTGGAGCTTCAGCAAAGTTCCATTTGCAGACACTGTCTGACCACATCTTCAGCCCCATGCTTGCCAACAGCTTGTTTACGGAGCTCAAAAGTGATATTGCTGTGCAAGGCATGCCTGCCAACATTATCCACGCTACCAGTTTATTCCCAATGGTAGCATTGACTATGGGAACATCCAAGGTTTTGCAATTTCCCGGACTGGAATATCTCCCAGCCGTTTCAGGCTTAACATCTTCCTTCAGCTGGTGTGATGTTAGATAGCTGATGCTGTTGGCCAACTCCTCTTGTAGTGGTTTGAAAAATCCCCCGAGGGAACAGCAAATTTAGAGGCAAGATCAGGCAGCTCTTCATTATGCGACTCCCGCATATCATGCATTAAAGCATGGGATTCAGGCACATACTCATATTCGGAGTCCGCTCCATACTGATTTCTGACACTCCCCTCATCCGAATGGGAGGAATATTGCAACCCTGAACCAGGTGTTGCCACAGGGATATGGCTCGAACTACCTGTGCATGCCTTCGTAACACGGAGCATATTTTGTGCCACCATCTGTTCCATCAGATGTTTCAATTGAGACAAACGGCCAATCACATCTGCCATAGATGTGGGAACAGAATCCTCTTCTCCCGAATCGTCCGACAGGACTTGTCTCATCGACTCAGGGTTGCCAAGCTGCTCCCTCTAGGAGCCGAATTGGAACTAACTGTGCAGACCGGCGCTGCCAGCGAATCCGAAGTGGAAACGGATGGCCGTCGGCTTTTCGCACTGCCGCGGTCCTCTGCTGCTGCTTTCTCAGCAGCCCCTTTAAATATTTGATTGTTTGCTTATTCATTTATTGTACTTACCAGACAGGTTGCGCCTGTTAGTGACTCCGAGTCCTTGCTCCCTTCTGGAGCCTCAACGGAGTATTTCAGGGGAAGAAATAGAGTGCAACCCTGAACCAGGTGTTGCTTCCTCAGGCCTCTGGCCCCCTCTGACCCGGTCGAGCTGGCATCATAATCAGAGTCACCTCTCTCCGATACTCCCCTCGACAGTGGGAGAAATACTGCAACCCTGCCAGGTGTTGCCACAGGCATATGGCTGGAGCCGCCTGTTAATGCCTCTGGTACACGGAGCATATTTTGTTCACATGTTCATTAAACTGAAGCAGGTGTTGCCTCCTCAGCCCTCTGGCTGACTCCCTTTCGGAGCATCAATCTGTACAGGCATTGCTCCTGTACAGAACAGCCGCCTGCTCCAGTGGAGCCCCAATCTGCCACGATAGTCACAAATGTGACCGAGCAGCAGCCGCTATTATCAACCGCCAGCTCTATTTATAGCTGCCCTATAAATAGAGCATATGCTATACGCTGCTCTACAGCGTAAGCTGAACTGACCTCAGCCGGCAGCATCTATGTTTAAAATGTTAGCTGCTGCGGCAACCCCCACAGCGAATGCTGACCCGGCAGCTGAGCTTCCATGGTGGTCGCTGTCCTGGCCGTGGCTTTTTTTAAACCCCCAGCTGCTGCTAATCCTTTGCAGCGGCCGTTGACCTGGCCGCGCCGGCAGCCGCAATTTTGCATCCCGCCAGCTCCTTACGGAGCCTCCACGGCGGCCTTCAAATCCAGCCGCCTGCTCCGGTACGGAGCTCCAACGGCGGCAGCTGCACAGGCTGTCCGTCAGCTACTCCGGGCCCGCTGTACCGCAGCGGCCCATTCCTGAAAACAAAATTGGCTTACCTGCCAGAGCAGTTTCGAACTGCTCCGATTCCCAAACCATGCGTCGATGTATTGACGTGCATGGGGGCTGGTGGGCTCTTCACGTAGTCACTCACGTGACTTCGAAATAAAATCCCTGCTTTAACTGCTCTCCCACATTTATATTTGTCCAAAATGTACTTGCAAATTTTCTCGTCTATTTCCCCTGGGTTGTTTCAAAGTGTACAATATATCCCAGAGCAGAATTGCCCCGTGTTTGTTCTTTGGTTTAGCCTTATTTAATGATTATTTCAACATATCATCTCCTGTGGAGTTTGAAGAAGGGTTCTGACCCAAAATGTCACCTATTCCTTTTCTCCAGAGATGCTGCCGTTATCCGCTGAGGTACTCCAATATTTTGTGTCTATCATCTCTTCTCACAGCAGCAATTGTTTATTTCTTTAAATCAGAACATTACTTTCCTACCAGAACTACAAGAGCTGCAGCTCAGCATCATCACAAAGGTCAGTGCAGAACATCAGTATCCCATAGCTTCTGAAAATGCAATTGGATTACAGACAATATTTCACATTTACTGCATAAAGTTTCACCTGACAAGAATCTGGATAGAATAGGGTGCAAAGATCAGAAGCCTAATTTGTGCTTCTCCTAACGTTTCAGGAGTTCTATCTCAGGTAAGTTAACCACGTGTCTCCTTTAATTAGAAATTCAAACCTTGATGCTGCAACACCAAGTTATGGAAACCAATCACTTCTTCCAGCAGTTATAGATCATGCTTTGTTCAAGCTTTCATTTAATGGAGCCTAACATGCCCGGCATGAAAAAGCTCTTACTGATCTCAGACATATTTGACCTTCCACAAACAAAATACAACATCAAGGAAATAATGCTGTATATTTACAATACCCTTTATGAAGTGTCATAAGGTCACAAGGTCATAAGGGATTGTAGTAGAATTAGGCCATTCATCCCATCAAGTCTGCTCTGCCATTCCATCATAGCTGATCCACCTCTCCCTCCTAATCCCATTCTCCTGCCTTTTCCCCATAACCTCTGACACCCGTACTAATCAAGAATCTATCTATCGCTGCCTTAAAAATATCCACTGACTTGGCCTCTACAGCCTTCTATGGCAAAGAATTCCACAGATTCACCACTCTTTAACAAAATTAATTTCTCCTCATCTCCTTCCTAAAAGAACATCCTTTAATTCTGAGGCTATGATCTCTTGTTCGAGAGTATTAGTCAGGTCAAGTGCTAGAAGTGTCAAATTCTGTCAGAAGTAACCAAAGTATTGGAGAGAGTGCAGGATTTGCTGGAAAAATGACAGAGGTGGGTGACTTCTGGTCCAGTTGAGCTACTGAAGTAAGCATGCAGGAACAGCAGGCAGTGAAGAAAGCAAATGGCATGTTGGCCTTTATAACAAGAGGAATCGAATATAGGAGCAAAGAGGTCTTTCTGCAGTGTACAGAGCCCGAGTGAGACCACACCTGGAGCATTGTGTGCAGTTTTGGTCCCCTAATTTGAAGAAGGACATTCTTGCTATTGAGGGGGTGCAGCGTAGGTTTACAAGGTTAATTCCCGGGATGGCGGGACTGTCATATGCTGAGAGAATGGAGCAGCTGGGCTTGTACACTCTGAAGTTTAGAAGGATGAGAGGATATCTCATTGAAACATATAAGATTGTTAAGGGCTTGGACACGCTAGAGGCTGGAAACATGTTCCCGATGTTGGTGGAGTCCAGAACCAGGGGCCACAGTTTAAGAATAAGGAATAAGCCATTTAGAACGGAGATGAGGAAACACTTTTTCTCACGGAGTGGTGAGTCTGTGGAATTATCTGCCTCAGAGGGCGGTGGAGGCAGGTTCTCTGGATGCTTTCAAAAGAGAGCTAGATAGGGCTCTTAAAAATAGCGGAATCAGGGGATATGGGGAGAAGGCAGGAACGGGGTACTGATTGGGGATGATCAGCCATGATCACATTGAATGTCGTTGCTGGCTCGAAGGGCCAAATGGCCTACTCCTGCACCTATTGACCATTGTCTATTGTCTGAAGAAGAATATTCTCTTTCAGTAAAGATCTTCAATTTATAAACACTTTTGCTGGAGTAAATATGGAGACATTTTACATACTTACAGTCGACCCAGTCATCAGGGGATAAGGGTTTAATATAATTGATATGAAATTGGATGGATAAATGGAAAATAATTATTTATACAGTGAATGTTAATAATCCGAAAATACTTTGGTACAATATTAAATAGTAACTGCAAAAGGGATTTGGATATGTACTTGATAAAGGATATTTTTCTGAGATTTGCTGAATGAATAGGCATGTGGATAACTCTTTACTCAGTTTGTTTATAACTCGGTTAGCTCTTTCACACCCAGTGAAAGGGATGAAAGGTCTCCTTCTATAATGTGTGATAATATGCTACTATAATAGACCACACAGTCATTGTGTGATAATAGCATTGTGCATAATCAAAGAAATGAAATGCAACCAATAACTAAACTGGTTAGTTAGTACCACTCCAAGCTAAATATTTGGAGGATAGGTAAAGATCCTTGCTCCTTGGAATTCTCTGTGTAACTCTAATGGACTGTTGTATATTATTTTAATATTATACTGTAGGTGGGCTGGCTGAAATGATGCACTCTTGGATAAAGATAAGGATCACCTTTCACTGATGTCCTTTACTTCTCTATTATATATTTTCAATCAATCAATCAATCAATCAATCGGTCAGTCGGTCAGTCGGTCAGTCAGTCAGTCAGTCAATCAATCAGTTTTATTCATCACATACACATATAAGTGCAGTGAAATTAATTTGCCAGCAGGGTACAATAAAAAAAGAACACACAATACACAATAAAATTAAACACAAACATCCACCACAGCATTCTTCACTGTGGTGGAAGGCACAAACAGTCAGTTCTCCTCCATTGTTCACCCGTGGTCGGTTCCACAAACCTCCGCAGTCGCCGTTACGGATGGCCCGATGTACAGGCCCTCTTGTCGGGATGGTTGAAAGTCCGACGCCGGGATGGTCGGACACACTCCGCGGCTTGGAAGTCGCGAATTGGCGGTTTCCTACCGGAGACCGCAGCTTCAGGATGTTGTAGGCCACAGGCCGCGGTCGGAACTCTTCTCTGACTGTCCCTGGCGAGGGAACCCAGGCTCCAGATGGTAAGTCCATGCCGCGCCCGCGGCTAGAAGTTCCGCAGACCGCGGCTTCAGGATGTTATAGGCCGTGGGCCGGCGATCAGAGATCTTCTACGGGGATCCCCAACAAGGGATTCCAGGCTCTGGACGCCGCACCCGCGGCTAGAAGCTTAGCAGACCACGGCTTCAGGATGTAACAGTCCGCAATCTGAGCACTCCCTTCTGGCGACCCCAGCAAGGGCTCAACCGCTCTGCGATGAAAAGTCCACGCTGCGCACGCTGTTAAAACTCCGGGCCCGACTCCGGGAAAGGCCGCGCCAATCCATGGTGTTCGGCCGTGAGGGAGGCGACATGGAAAAAGTTGCCTCTCCGTGGAGGAGGCGACCAAAAGCGGTTCCCCCCCCCTTACCCTCACCACTCCCCACACAAGACACACCAAGAGACACTAAAACAAACATTTGGACACACTAAAAAAAACAAAAAGGTAAAAATAACGAAGACGCTGCTGGCAGGGCAGCTGTCTAGCAGCGCCCCCACCACTCCCCCACTCCTCTCACATTTCTAATCATCATCAGTCATTTTATCTGCTGTTATATTTAATGTAATAGTTTAAATTGATTGATCTATCTCTAATACAGTTCAGATATCAAATTATTTTCTTGAAGCAGTAGCTGCAGTTAGAAGTACAGTTCCAGTATGCATTGGGACTTTTGGTTGTCTACATTGTCCAATCGTACATTACCTTGTTACAAATGTAAACATTTCCACAATGATGCATTAACTGTTTGCAAAGCACTTTCTCCACAGCATTAATGCTGAAAAACCTAATTGCCTATTCCAACAATTATTTGGAACAGACTTTCTTGGAGCTTCAGCAATTAATTTGGAAATGTGTTTTAGAACAAACCGGCTGCCAGTGCCAGTTATGTTCTTGTGCAAAATTACAGCCCCCATTCGGGTTCACATTAATAGTTAAAGATACATACGTTCCATTTCATGGAAATACAAACAAACTTTACCAATTCACCTTATCTGACAAGAAATCTCAGTTTTTTGTAATCTGTAGCTAGAAACATTGTGCAATGCACGTAATGAATCGCTGGAAATATGTTGTATATAAATAATTTAAAAGAGTGCTAATCCTGCATGGTTTACACTTCAACTGCAGTTGTGCATAATCTATTCCAATGAGCACATAGGCTTAGTGTCATATAGTCATAGAGTTACAGCATGGAAACAGGTTCTTCAGCCCAACGTGTCCTTGTTGACCAAGTTGACTTCCTGAGCGAGTCACATTTACCTGCATTTAACTCCTATCACTTTGAAACTTTCCTATCTCCGAACCTGCCCAAATGTAATTGAAACATAATTGCACCCATAATTATCACTTTCTCTAGCAGCTTATTCCAACTGTGAAAATAGTCCATGAGGTCTCCTTTAAAACGTTTCCTTTGACTGTAAAACTTTAGTTTTAGACTCTGACGCTGAGAAAATGTCCATTCACATTATCGCCATCCTTCATAATTTTTTCACCTATATAGGGACACCCTTCCGCAATAGGTACCGCAAGGCTCAGTGCTGGGACTCCAGTTATTTACAATATATATTAATGATTTGGACGAGGGAATTGAATGCAACATCTCCAAGTTTGCGGATGACACAAAGCTGGGGGGGGCAGTGTTAGCTGGGAGGAGGATGCTAGAATGCTGCAAGGTGACTTGGATAGGCTGGGTGAGTGGGCAAATGCATGGCAGATGCAGTATAATGTGGATAAATGTGAGGTTATCCACTTTGGTGGCAAAAACAGGAAAGTAGACTATTATCTGGATGGTGGCCGATTAGGAAAACGGGAGATGCAACGAGACCTGGGTGTCATGGTACACAGTCATTAAAAGTAGGCATACAGGTGCAGCAGGCAGTGAAGAAGGCGAATGGTATGTTAGCATTCATAGTAAAAGGATTTGAGTATAGGAGCAGGGAGGTTCTACTGCAGTTGTACAGGGTCTTGGTGAGACCACACTTGGAGTATTGCGTACAGTTTTGGTCTCCTAATCTGAGGAAAGACATTCTTGCCGTAGAGGGAGTACAGAGAAGATTCACCAGACTGATTCCTGGGATGTCAGGACTTTCATATGAAGAAAGACTGGATAGACTTGGTTTGTACTCGCTAGAATTTAGAAGATTGAAGGGGGATCTTATAGAAACTTACAAAATTCTTAAGGGGTTGGACAGGCTAGATGCAGGAAGATTGTTCCCGATGTTGGGGAAGTCTAGAACAAGGGGTCACAGTTTAAGGATAAGGGGGAAATCTTTTAGGACCGAGATGAGGAAACCATTTTTCACACAGAGAGTGTTGAATCTCTGGAATTCTCTGCCACAGAAGGTAGTTGAAGCCAGTTCATTGGCTATATTTAAGAGGGAGTTAGATGTGGCCCTTGTGGCTAAAGGGATCAGGGGGTATGGAGAGAAGGCAGGTACAGGATACTGAGTTGGATGATCAGCCATGATCATATTGAATGGCGGTGCAGGCTCGAAGGGTCGAATGGCCTACTCCTGCACCTATTTTCTATGTTTCTATGGTACACCATGGGTCACGGGCCTCCAATCTGAAGATTAGAAACATAGAAACATAGAAATTAGGTGCAGGAGTAGGCCATTCGGCAGGAGTAGGCCATTCGAGCCTGAGGGATGTAACATCCTATTACATCCCTCAGACTCCTTCCACCGCCAAGTTTGTGAGCAGAATGATCCACATTGATAAATAAACAGTAGGTACAAGTCACATTGTTTGTTAGTACAAAATTAAAATACTTTTGGTGCACCAAGCCAATAGAGCTGGCAATGTTCAATTCCAGGTTAGTTGTGCTTCATATAAACTGTTAGTTTCAACATAAAATCTATGTTTTTGAGTCCCTGCCCTCAAAAGGGTATTATAGTCTTCCGGACTAAATTTCCAATTCAGTTCTTGGCCCTTCATCATAATACCACTGGGAAAGATGGCAAAGAAAGACCTCACAGGTGTCAGTAAATTCACTGCCCAACTTGCAACTCAGGGAATATTAGATTTGGGGCAGCAATCTGGGGCTTGGCCAACACTGTGTTCAACTAAATATTCCATTCGACGGGCTGTGGGCCAGAAAAAAAAATTACAGTACAGTCATCCACCAATTCAACAATTATCAGGGATTATAAAAATGATTGCATCATTTGATTGTCTACAATGACTTCAGTTTATCTCCACAGGTGAAATGGAACTGCTGAGAACAGGTTTTTAAACATGTCAGGTGTAAGTCAGAATATAATTTTGTTTCCAAAATATGATGTTACATTAATAATACAATGCGTCATTTATTCCCATCAGGTTTACTTATAATTGTAATCCAATTGCTCACATTGTGGAGTACAGTACTAAGATTTTTTTAACGTTAATCTTGTTACACCAAGAGGACTTTTGACAAAATGTACATTTGGAAAATTATGATTAGGACAAATAGCTTACATTTATTTGTGAAATTATGCAATTCAACTATCAGAATCGAGCTGTACTGTAGAGCCATATGGACGAGACAATTTCAAAACCTCTTTAATAGCCATTTGTCATGGTCCACTGCCAAGTTGGGGCACATGCAGTCAGTTTATGAAATCTGAATAACAAATGATTGCAATGCCAAAGGAAATTACTCAAGCAGAGATTTTCTGGTCCAAAGAGCAGCAAACTCATTTGTGGTGAATAAAACTAAACAGGTTTAACATCTTCTTGGTGTTAGCAGATTGGTTAATATGTTTATGTTAGTTTATTACCTTTGATATTTCAATACAATTGGATTGGGACCAGCAGCTATTAACTTGGTGCTTAAGAATTTATGGTAGAGCACATGGGGATTTATCCAAAGTACATTACTTGGATATCCGCAAGGCCTTTGACAAGGTTTGATATTATGCATCTCTAAACAAGGCTTCCACCTAAGCTTTGATCATGGGTTACAGCATTTGGTTCCTTGTGTGCTATAAATGCTAAATCTCTGATACAGAACCATATCCCAATACATTTTTACATAATAGTAATGGGTGCCCCCAAAATAACAAAAAAACTGCAGTACAAGAACAGGCCCCTTAGCCCAAAATGTCTGAGCCAAACATGATGCCAGGATAAACTAATCTCCTCTGCCTGCATATGATCCATATCCCTCCAATCCCTGCATATCCATGTGCATATCTTGAAGCCTTTCAAATGCTACTATCGTCTCTGCCTCCACCACCACCCCTGGCAGCGCATTCCAGGCATCCGCCACTCAAAAAGAACTTGTTCTGCACATCTTCTTTACATGTTGTCCTTCTCACCTTAAAGCTATGCCCGCTATTTTTTGACATTTCAACCCTGGGGAAAAGGTTCGGACAGTCTACACACCTCTGACAGTCTATACCTCCCATAAGTTATAAAACACATCTATCAGGTCTCCCTTCAGCCTTCAACGTTCCAGAAGAAAACAATCAATCTGTCTAACCTCTTCTCATGGTAAGTACCCATTAATCCAGACAGCATGCTGCTAAACCTCTCTGCACCCTCACTGAAGTTCCTACATTGTCCCTGTAATGAGGGCACCAGAACTGCACACAACACTACAAATGCGCCCCAAACAAATTCCTATAAAGCTGCAACATGAATTCCTGGCTTTTATACTCAATGCCTTGACCAATGAAGGTAAGTACACCATATGCTTCTTTATCACTCTATCTACATGTTGCCACTTTCAGGACTCCATCGGCTTGTACCCCAGGATCCCTCTGTATGTCAATGCTGATAAGCTGATAACATAAGATATTTTACCTCAAATTAACAACTCACACTTGTTCAGGTAAAACTATGTCTGCCATTTCTTCGCCCAAGTCTGTCATTGATCTATATCCTGCTGTATGCTTTGAAAGCCTTCCTCACTGTCCATAATTCCATCAATTTTAGTGACAACTGCAAACTTATAGACCACCCATATAACCGACGTCCAAGTCGGTTGGACATATCACAAACCACAGAGGAGCCAGTACTGATCCCTGTGGAACTCCACTTGGAACTTCACAGACCTCCAACCAACATAATACCCTCCCACCACACCCTCTCTGAGTAAGCTAGTTCTGAAACCAAACAACCAAGTCAATGTTGATCCTATGCAACTTGATCTAGAACTGCCTACCATGAAGTACTTTATCAAATGCCTTATTAAAATCCAGTCCTACACTCATCAAATACCTTCTTTTTCTCCTCAAAATACTCAATTGTTAGTAAGACATGACCTGTCACGTCCAAACCCACGCTGACTATCACTAATTAGCCCATTCTCTTCTAAATGTGAGTAAATCCTATCCTGAAGAATCCTCTCCATACATTCCCTACTACTGACCACCCTTAATTTCCAATCCAGGAAATTGGAAATCTCTTCTTCTCCCCTTATACAAAGAACCAACATTGGCTACTCTCTAGTCCTCCGGGACCTTGCATGTGGCCAGAGAGTTGATTACTTAACTCTCTCAATTCTCTTGTGGTTAATTTACTTGATATTTCTTAAGTACCACGTGACCTATGTTCAGAGCCATGAGTTCTCTTACTATTTTATGCCTGAAACCTATTCTTGATTTCTTCCATAAGCTTTGATGGAGTCTTGTTTCTGGCATTTTCTTAAAGAATTGTTTTTCATTCGTAAATTTAAAGAGACTTTATTGAACTTGATTACTCCATTTTTCATTTGTCAATGTGGATGGTCTTGCTATCTCTTCTAAACGAAACTTAATTCTATAGCAATGCTTCCAAAAAGTGAGAGTAATTACTATTTTTTCTCTCAAACAATTTATAATCTTTTACAAAACCCAAAACTGCTCTTCACCCCCCAAATCCCCCTTCCCAGATGAACCACACATATCTTGGTCTAAATGTCATGATACATCCAATTTGCAAGTCTGTGAGTGTTAAGTGATCTGTTTAATTGCCTCTCATTGTTAAACACCTGCACTGCAAAGTGAGTGCAGTTTCTTTCAGTTTATAGATACAGCACAGAAACAGGCCCTTTGACCCACCAAGTCCATGCTGACCATTGATCACCCGTTCACACCAGCTCTATGTCGTCCTACTTTTTCATCTACTCCCCACACATTAGGAACCATTTACAGGGGGCAATTAGGCTACACACCCTCATGTCTTTGGGATGTAGTGGAAAACTAGAGCACTGGAAGAAATTCACATAGTCACAGGGAGAACATGAAAACTCCACACAGACAGCACCCACGGTATTGTATTGTATTGTATTCAAATTTATTGTCATTGTCTCAATTTGAGACAACGAAATGAATTTCCCTTACAGGCAGTATCATAAAAAAATCACAAAAAAAATAATAAAAATAAATAATAAATAAATAATACAACATATTAAAAATAAAATTGAAATTGAATTAAAAATTTAAAAATTAAAAAAAAGCACAAACACAGAAAGTCCACGACACAACATAACATAAATGGCACCAAGGTGAGGAAGGCACCATAGTCCAGCCAGCCTCCCCTCCGTGTTCATCCGTGGTCGGGGCCTTCCGAGCATCCGCAGTCGCCGCCCCGGGTGGCCCGATGTTCAGGCCCTCACGCCGGGCTGGTGGAACGCCGACGCCGAACCCCCGACGGTGAACATCCTCTTCCTCAGCGGCCCGGACCTTCTGATCAGCCGCCTCCCGCAGCCGGAGTCCGCAGCTCCCGAATCCACAGGTCGAGCCGGGCAGAGTCGCAGGACCCCGCGCTGTCCATCAGCGCCGCCCGCGTTGGGAGCTCCGCAAACCGCAGCTCCATGATGTCGGTGCAGCAGGTCCAGCACTCCGGGCTCCAGACGGCGACCCCTGGTAAGGCATCGCCAGCCCTGCGATGTTCCAACGCTGTCCCGCCGCTGCTGGAGCTCCAGTCGATCCCGGCAGGAAAGGCCGCGCCAATCCAGGTAGGTAGGCCGCTGTGGGGGGAGGGGGGGGGGGGGGCGAGGACGCGACTCAAATAATAGTCGCGTCCTCACCAGGAAGCGGCTGAAGGACGGTATCCCCCGCACCGTGCCCTCTTCCCCCACATACGGTCAGGATCATACACGGTCCCACACGGTCAGGATCATAATCCAGGCTCCTGCACTGTGGGGCATCAGCTCTACCATTTGCGCCAGTGTACCGCTCTAACATAGGAGCAAGCTGCTGAAATTGCTCCATTTACTGAGCTAATGTTGGATTCAGCAGTGGATCCAACAATGTTTCCCTCAATCACCCTGTGAGAACTGTTTAAAAAAAGTACAGAAGATGGATACAAAATGATGGAGTAACTCAGCGGGACAGGCAACATCTCTGGTGAGAAGGAATGGGTGACGTTTCATGTCTCGACCATTCTTCAGGGTTGAAGAAGGGTCTCGACCCAAAACGTCATCCATTCCTTCTCTCCAGAGATGCTGCCTGTCCCGCTGAGTTACTCTAGCATTTTGTGTCTTTCTTCGATTTAAACCAGCATCTGCAGTTCCTTCCCACAAAAAAAAGTGCAGGACAGCAATAGGCTCTTTGACCACAAATAAAAACCCATTGGTGAGGTATCTTTAATATATTATGGGCTACCGTGGTATCCGGAGTCAGATTTTCCCCACCTTCACCTCAGTTCAGCTGTAATACATGTTATCACATGTATACTTCGACCAACTATTTACCCTTTCCAGGTAGCCCTGCAAACAATAGAACCTTATGTCATGGGACATGATCTTGAGGAAATGGAGCCTTCGCTACCAAAAGATGACATGAAACCTACAGCGGGGGCTATGAATGCCAAGGCTTTGCTGAAATTACTTGAGTTTCAAGGCCATAAGAATAATAACATCTACAAATGGTTTTCAGTACCTGTCTGTATCCTGATCTGTGCTCAACACTGAGCCACTGCACAATTAATGCAACTCAACAGAAAAATGGACGCCAATGCAAAATGATTAATGTTTTAGATGGTCCATGGGGAATAAAGCAAAAACCTTTCAATTACGATTTTTTAAATTATTTGTCATGGGACATTACATCACTTATAAAATGCTTTCTTTAAAAAGTTAGAATAATGCCAATAATTGGAACCAATTATAACAAATTACTGTCTACTGCCTTCAATGAAATACGGCTTGCATGTGAATACTAATTTTCACTGTCAATCAAACAGAACTGTCAGCTGTAAAGTCATTGATAATTTTTTATTCAATTATGGAATGGGAACATTGCCAGTGAGACACTTGAGAAGGTGGCAGTCAGCCACTTTCTATAACTGCTTGTAATGGTATATCCAGAGTGCCATTGGCATTGGGTGTTCCCAGGACTTAAACTCAACAACAGAGGAAGATCAAAGATAGACACAAAGGGAAGGAGTAACTCAGCGGGTTAGGCAGCATCACTGGAGAAAAGGACTATGTGATGTTTCCGGGTGATACCCTTCTTCAGACTCGACCCTAAACGTCACCCATTCCTTCTCTCCAGAGATGCTGCCTGACCTGCTGAGTTACTCCCGCTTTTTGTGAGTCTCTTCGGGTTTAAACCAGCATCTGCAGTTGCTTTCTAAACATAGGAAGAGCAATGTATTTCCACATCAGGATAGTATATGAATAAAGGATACCTGCAGGTATTCTAATGCCCCCGTTCTATTTATGTATCTTTGGATTAGAGATCACAGGGTTGGGAGGTCCTGTTGGTTTATGCGGGCAATTAACTCAACACATGAGCAGTCACGGTGGCGCAGCAGTAGAGTTGCTGCCTTACAGCGAATGCAGCTCCAGAGACCCAAGTTCGATCTTGACTACGGGTGCTGTCTGTACGGAGTTTGTACGATCTCCCCGTGACCTGCGTGGGTTTTCTCCGAGATCTAAGGTTTTCTCCCACATTCCAAAGGTGTACAGGTTTGTAGGCTTATTGGCTTGGTATAAGTGTAAATTGTCACTAGTGGGTGTAGGATAGTGTTAATGTGTGGGGATCGCTGGTTGGCGCAGACCCGGTGGGCCGAAGGGCCTGTTTTCCGTGCTGTATCTCTAAACTAAACTAAACTAAACTAAATCATTTGGTGGATGTTGCAAATGTCATGGGGGGAATCTTTAAACTGTCGTATGGGACACCAATCAATCCATGTACATTGTCTTAGGTGGTAGTTGTATTTCATCAGTGTTGTTGGAGTTTTGCACTCATTCACGGAAGTGGAAAGTATATCGTATTCCTCCTGGCTGGCACCATGGTGGAAAGAGTTTATTGACTTCGGAGTTGAATCACTTCTTTCAGGATACCCAACTTCTGACCTGATCACAGACTACCGTGGTATTTAGAAACAGATCTTCCCCCATCTCCACCTCACATCAGCTGGAAAATGTGTGACTGTTTAAGTTTCTAGTCAGTGCTAACATCTAGGACAAGGCTTGATGATCTCACCTCCATTGAAAGTAAAGTATAGGTGGCTAGACTTACTCTGGTTGGATTTGATCTAAAACCTTTATGGATTGAGTGTTAATAATCTCTCATCAGTTCACATCCTGAATCTAGTCTCCTGTGTAGGAAGGAACTGGAGGTGCTGGTTTAAACCGAAGATAGACACAAAGAACTGGAGTAATTCAGCGGATCAGGCAGCATCTCTGGAGATAAGGAATACGTGAAGTTTTGGGTCAAGACCCTTCTTCAGACTGAGAATCAGGGGAAAGGGAAACGAGAGATATAGATGGTGATGTAGAGAAATGTACCTGTATGAATGAAAGATATGCAAAAAAGTAAAAGTAACGCTGATAAAGGAATCAGGCCATTGTTAGCTGTACAGACAACGAGACTCAACAAGACAATTTTAAAACTGGTACGACTTGGGTGGAGGAGGGATAAAGAGAGAGGGAATGCAGGGGTTACTTGAAGTTGGAGAAATCTATATTCATACCTCTGGATTATAAGCTTGCAAGGGTTGTAAGGGTTGGGCAATATGTTGGCACAGCAGTAGTTACAGTGTTTGCAACGTCAGAGACCCGGGTTCGATTCCGGCTACGGGTGCTGTCTGTACGGAGTTTGTATGTTCTCCCCGTGATCATGTGGGTTTTCTCTGAGATCTTTGGTTTCTTCCCACACTCCAAAGATGTATGGGTTTGTAAGTTAATTGACGGTATAGGTGTACATTGTCCCTAATGTGTGTAAGATAGTGTTAATGTGCAGGGATTGCTGGTCGGTATGGACTCAGTGGGCCGAAGGGCCTGTTTCTGCACTGTATCACTAAACTAACATTATCCTACACACACTAGGGACAATTTACAAATATGATACCAGGCCAATAAACCTACAAACCTGTACATTTTTAGAGTGTGGGAGGAAACGGGGGCACCCATAGAAAACTCACGCAAATCCCGGGGAGAATGTACAAACACCATACAGACAAGCACCTCTCTGTACAGACAGACACAAGTCTCTGGTGCTTTAAGGCAGCAACTCTACTGCTGTGCCGCTGTCCCACCCATAGCCTCGTATCTCTAATAACCCATGTTCAAACCTGACTTTTGGTGCTGGATGATCTGGTTAGCTCCAACATCACCAAAGATGCACAGGTAGATTAATTAGCCTTTGTAAATTGTTCACAGTATGTAGGTGAATGGTAGAATCTGAGGGGGGTTGATGGGAAAGAGGGGAGAAGAAATAAAATAACTTACTGTAAATGGGTGTTTAATGACGGGTACAGAATCAGTGGGCTGAATGGCCTGTTTCTATGCTCAGTGAAAGCAACAAGTTTGAGCCTCATCAGCAAAATTATAGTAAGTGTTGCCAAGGTTTCCATCTCGCACTCCGTGCCCATCATTAATTTCCTTATAATACCCATGAGTATGAGGGAGTTTAGCCATTAATTAGGTTAGTGAAATTGTTGTTACTCTGCCAGGAGCAAAGGAGGTTCAACGAAGATGTGATAGTCTTTTATAAGATAATTACAGTTTAATCAGTTAGTGAAAAATAAAGTGTTCTCATTAGGGGATTATGGGATATAGATGTAATGTTTCAGCTCAAAGACACAGCCAATGTGAGGAACAAAGTTCATATGCAATGAATGATAATGACTGCCAATGAGATGGAGAGACAGAAACAGTGCTTTCAAAAGGCAATGCTACATTACTGTGATAAAGGCCCAGTATAGCCTCAGAATGAAAGGACGTACCTTTGGAAAGGAGATGAGGTGGATTTTCTTTAGTCAGACCATGGCAAATCTGTGGAATTCATTGCTACAGAAGGCTGCGATGGCCAAGTCTATCAATATTTTTAAGGAGGAGATTGAAATGATTCTTGATCAGTAAGGGTGCCAGGGGTTATGGGGAGAGGGCAGGAGAAAGGTGTTGAGAGGGAAAAATAGATCAGCCATGACTGAATGGTGATGAAGATGTGATGGGCCTAATGGCATAGATTCTGCAGCTAGAACCTATGTACATGAACTTCAGAATCAGAATCAGAATCAGAATCACACTTCATTCGCCAAGTATGTTTTGCAACTTATGAGGAATTTCATTGGCCAGGTCAGTCATACAATTAAAAGTAACAAAACACTCAAAAACACATTTTAACATGAACATCCACCATAGTGACTCCTACACATTCCTCACTGTGGTGGAAGGCGAAATAAAGTTCAAGTCCTTCCTTTAGTTCTTCCTCAGTTGTGGGCCTCGAGCCCCCGTTGACGGAATGGTCTTGACTCCCGTAGCCGGCGGCGTCGGGCCCTCCGCGTTGAGGTGATCAGCTCCCGCATCGTGGGGGAATGTCAGCTCCCCCGCGCTGGACGATCAAACCTCGTGTCAGGGCTGGTCGAACCTTCCGTGATGTTGGAGCTCCCGACTCGGCCTCACCCGAAGACTGCGAGCTTTTGTTGGTGATTCCGCGGTGGCTGAGGTCGGAGCGATCCCAGGTAAGGGATCAGCTCCGATGTTAAGTCCGCGCCCCGCGGTGGGGCTCATGACAGTCCGAGGAGGCTTCCAGCTCCAGCGATGGTAGGCTGCATAGCCCGGAGAATGGGATCCAAAAATTGATCACATCTCCAGGAAGGTAAGAACTTGAAAAAAAGTTTCCCCCAATCCCCTCCCCCCTCCCTCCACATAAAACAAACCGGAGAACATTAAAACAAAAACTTTTAACAAGCCAGAAAATAACAAAAAGAGTGAAAAGGCAAACAGACTGCCGGCAGGGCTGCCATCTCCCCGGCGCCCCTGGTGGTCTTATTCACTTATGTGGGTAAGTGGCAAAAGAATGAAAGGGAACCTAATGGCCATGTAGGTGAGGAATGAGTTGCAAGCTGCAGGGAAGTGAGGAAGAGGTGGTGAGATTGTTGTGAATGCTCTGTTGAGAGCTGGCATGGACCCATTGGGCTAAACGGCCAATTTATAAGTAAGATGGAAGCAAACTCCGTATCTCTTTATATATATTCAGAGGCTTCATGAATGTGGATCCCATTTCAATGTGCGTTTGTTGTTTGCTGCTCTGCGATTGTCTGCATGATTTGGATGCATTTGCAAAGATGATGCTGAACTACTCAGAATCACAGTCGTGCAGCACGCAAACAGAATATTTCACCCAACTCATCCATGCCGACATGATGCGCCAACTAAGTTAATCCCATTACCATGCAATCAAACATATCCCTCAAAAACCTTTCCTATATGTGCAGCTGCCAAAATGTCTTTTAAATGCTGTTATAGTACTTGCCTCAACGACTTCCTCTGGCAGCTTATTCCACAAATCCACTGCCCTCTGCGGGAAAAGGTTGCCCTTTATGATTCTACTGAGCCTTTCCACTTTCACCTTAAACCTGTGTTCTTGAGCTGTTGATTCTACCTTGGGAAAAAAGACTGTGCATTCACCCTATCTATTCCTCTCATGATTTTATACTCCTCTATAATATCACCGTCCAGCCTCCAGTGCTCCAAGGAATACATTTCTACCCTGTCCAACCTCTCCCTATAGCTCAGGCCCTTGAGTTCTGGCCACATTTATGTAAATCTTCTCTGCACTCTTCCCAGCTTAATGTCATCTTTCCTGTAACAGGCTGACAAAATTGAACACAATACTCCATTGTGGCTTCAACAATGTCTGCAACATAAGGTCACACTTTCATAATCATAATCATAATTTATTAGCCAAATATGTTTTGCAACATACGAGGAATTTGACACACAACTGAAATAAAAATTTAACATAAACATCCACCACAATGGCTCCTCCACATTCCCCACTGTGATGGAAGGCAATAAAGTCTTATCTTCAATTCCCTGAAAACAACCTTTTACCACAACTCTCTGCTTCTCATCATGAAGCTATTTCTATATTGAGTTATGTAGGTGTACCTGGATCCCATGCAATCTATCCCTCCAGAGCAGCTTACCATGGGGAGCTTTATCAAAGGAAGTGTGGATAAAGTTGATGCCCGGCAGCCCACTGTGCCAGGAGGTTTGTGCTGTTGCTTGACGTTTCCAAAAGTCATTGACCTCAACTAGAATAAGTAAAGGGCCTGTCCCACTTGGTGATTTTTTTCGAAAGATTTTGAACATTTCAAAATCCAGTGGCGACAAAAAAATGTTGCGACACTTGGAAAAACACCGTGCGTCATACGTCATCACGCTGCGTCACACCGCGTATCCCCCCCCCCCCGCATCATGCCGCAAATTTATCGGTGATCTGATACGTCAGTCAATAGTGCCGGCAGTTGCTGAAATAATCGCCGTGGGGCAGGCCCTTAACAATCCCTGCAAAGATGCTCTATTTGTGTATTCTGGTGCCTCCATTACTCGTAAGACATTTTCTGGGAATTCAAACAATTCCTTGTGTAAGTCAGAATTTGCCCTGCAGTCCCACATTATCTAATAGCCTTTTATGTGGCATTAATGTTTGATGCCTGAATCTCCATTCCTGCATTAATACCTCTCTCCATTCTCCCACTTTATTCCAAATCTCAGTTCTTGGCTCTCCACTCCACTGCTAATATACCATAGAAGCCAGAGATTGCTACACCAATGCTTCAAACAGGATGTTTTTCCTCCCGCAGCTTGGAATGAATCTCAATAACTGGGATCGATTTCTGATATTTTTGGCATCACATTCCTCTCCCCCACTTGAAAAATCTGCTCAGTGTTACGAATCACAGGACCTTTAACACATTGCTTCCTTGTAATACTCCAGTGGTGGGAGGGATGCAAGTAACCAGAGAAACACTGGACATGTATGAGTAATTCCTTGACCTTCCTTCCAAGATCACACCACCCTTTACTCACATGCTCTTTTACAATCTGGGGATTTGAGCGCATAAATCTCAGCTGACACTTGAATGCTAAAAGAGCTAAACGAGCTTTAAAATTAGACTCTACACCAAGACCTCACTTGCTCACACCGATGAAAAATGCACCCATATTGCTTTACTGATGAAGAGCAAGGATGTTATCCTTAGTGTCCTGTTCAATATCTATACCTCACTATAAAAACGTAATGAGGGAGACAGATCATGTGCAGACAGAGAGATAAGTTTCACTTGACATCATGCAGGGCGAAGATTCAACTGTTTTGGACCCATTTCTATTTTGAAATCTACAGTTTTGTTCACTTTGCTCTGATCAATTCTTCATTTTCCTCTTTCCAACTGCTGGGGTCTCACTCTCTTCTTGCAAAGACTAAGTCCTTTTCTCTATGTCTATGCTCACTCACACAGCAGATGGAGTGGCCAGAGGCACTAACATTGCATTTTTACTCTATGGGGAATCAGGGTGTGCAGTAGCGCATCTTATACATGGACCGTAACTTTATTTTTCCAGGACTTTGGCTGGAGAATGGGAAGTCTGATCATAAATAAGACAATTTATACTCAAGTATACAGAGTAGCTTGCAGAAATTAGTCAAGCTTACCACAGATTGAAAAGAATGAATGTATGAATCATAATTGTATCTTGTTAAGTGTACTGCCTTCAAAACTCTTACACTCTCTTACACACATAACATAAAGTCACAAAAGCAGTCTACATTTTATATTATGTGTCCGTATGTTTAAATACTGCTTATAATAACATCGTTCACATGACAGCTGTCTTGTGAGTACTTGATTTTGACATACCTATGATATTTTGAGAAATGGAAAGGGGAGAAAAATGAATATTTAACCAGCAAAAAAGCAACCGAGTTTTGAAATGACATTGATTAATCAATGCATCTTGATTTAAGTCAATTTCATCACTGAGTTCAGGACAGGAGTGAAGGTAGCCCGCTATATAATGTATATGTCTTCTATTTACCCTACTGATTCACCTCTTAACAGTACTCCTGCTTCCCTTCTACTCCTCACGATATTTCCTTGATCCCAGCTGCCTATGCCTGATACATGCCTATTCTTTCCCAACCTGAGCCTCAATATCCCTCAACCAAGGTTCCCGAATCCTGCAAGCCTCATTCATTTTACCCCCAAGCTGTTAAGGAACTTCCTATCCGTTTTAAATCAACTCTTACTCCTGCAAGCCTTTCCCATTGCTCTTCATTTTGCTACCATGAAAAACGAATAGAATTGTGGTCACTGGTCCCAAAGTGCTCCACCTTTCAGAGAAACTCTAGGCCATTCCCCTTCGAGCCTATCTCATGGCTGATCATCCAACTCAGTTCCCGTATCAACTCTTACTTGCCATTGGACCCCACCCTGTCTTTAAACGGCCTTTCCCAATCACCCCTCTCTAACTTCTGTGGCCAATGAGGCCTCAGAGTTCCAAATTCCCACTTCTGCGTTTCTTCTCATCTCTGAAAATGTAATCAAAAGCTTAAACTTGCTCCAACATTTAGATCTTCCAACCCCTAATTTGTGGACCCCTCTCAATCTTCTAAATTCTAGAGAGTTAAACTTCTATAACTATATAAAAACCTGACATCCCAGAATTGTGGTGACCGTCTCTGCACTCCCAAAGTGTCTCCTCACCAAAACTGACGCAATACTCCAGGTGTGGTCTCACCAAGACCCTGTACAACTGCAGTAGAAACTCTCTGCTCCTATACTCAAATCCTTTTGCAATGAAAGCTAACATACCATTGGCTTTCTTCACTGCCTGCTGCACCTGCATGCCTACCTTCAATGACTGGTGTACCATGACACCCAGGTCTCGCTGCATCTCCCCCTTTCCCAATCGGCCACCATTTAGATAATAGTCTGCTTTCCTGTTTTTGCCACCAAAATGGATAACCTCACATTTATCCACATTATACTGCATCTGCCAAACATTTGCCCACTCACCCAGCCTATCAGTGCTGTCTCCACTCATTTCTCAATTGGAGACCCACCTCTCTCGTGGGGCCATCTACCTGAGTTTCATTCAGATGTGAAATAAGCACTGTTTGCAAATTGTCACCTCCATCAGTATCAAGTGATCTTGTGTGTTTTCATACTTCCCATGTTCGAGAATGATCATTTTATTTTAGCTCTTCTTTATACGTCAATATCTCCTGCCTTTTCTTTCCAAGGATACTCAGAAGATGGTGAACATCTTTTCAAGGTTGATGTTCTTCTTTGGTAGACAAAAGTGCTGGAGAAACTCAGCGGGTGCGGCAGCATCTGTGGTTGATGTTCTTTTTTGATCATTTTCAATTTATTTGTTGTAAAAAATCACCCAAAAAATTACTTAATTTGAAGAATTTAACTTAAATAAGGGTCTTGACCCGAAACGTCACCCATTCCTTCTATCCACTTGGGCTGCTTGCCTGCTGAGTTACTCCAGCATTTTGTGTCTATCCTTATTTTCTAATATGTGTGCTGCTTGGTCTCTACCCCTGCACAGTGCTCCATTTTTTCTAGTTACGGACACATATATCTCACACCTAAATATCATGTAATGCTGAGGCTCTATAAGGCGCTGGTCAGGCCACATTTGGAGTACTGTGCGGAAATTTGGGCCCCATATCTGAGGAAGGATGAGCTGACTCTGGAGAGGGTCCAGAGGAGGTTTACAAGAATAATTCCAGGAAAGAGTGGGTTAGTATATGATAAGCATTTGACAGCACTGACCCTTTGCTAGCTGGAGTATAGAAACATAGAAACATAGAAAATAGGTGCAGGAAGTTGAGGCCAGTTCATTGGCTATATTTAAGAGGGAGTTAGATGTGGCCCTTGTGGCTAAAGGGATCAGGGGGTATGGAGAGAAGGCAGGTACAGGATACTGAGTTGGATGCTCAGCCATGATCATATTGAATGGCGGTGCAGGCCCGAAGGGCCGAATGGCCTAATTTTACTCTTATAACGTGAACTTTTGTACGTATCCTGACTGGTCCATTATCAATGGTATGGTTTGCATATGTTATTTTTGTAAACTATATCTTTCTGAGAGAGGGCTGATATAATTATATTTTGAAAATGATGTGGAAAACAAAAATTACTCTGAATGTAGGGTGGCATGGTGGTGCAAAGGTAGAGCTGCTGCCTTACAGCATCAGAGACCCAGGTGCTACCTATACGGAGTTTATACGTTCTCACTGTGACCTGCGTGGGTTTTCTCCGAGATCTCCGATGCCCTCCAGAGGCATGCAAGTTTGTAGGCAAATTGGCCTAAATTTGTAGGTAAATTTGTAAATTGTCCATAGTGTGTGTAGAATAGCGTTAGTGTGCTGGGATTGCTGGTCAGCGCAGGCTCGACGGACCAAAAGGCCTCTTTCCGCACTGTATCTCTAAAATAAACTAAACTACTGTTTAAAATTGTATTGAACTTAATTTATTCCCAGTTTGTGGTCTGTTGAATTTTATTAATGTTATTTCTCTATAACTTGCAGTAAGTTGTGATCACCCATGTTGAAAAAAACATGGTAGAATACATTTATATAGTTCACATTTTTTTTCTATAATCACGATTAACACAGGCATGTTAGATAAAAATGCAAGTATGTAAGTGTGTCAATTATTACAAGTATTATGTACTTAGGTTTATACATCAACATTTCCAGTGGGTGTGATATATTTTAAAACATTCCAATCAGCATTCAGTTTATTTGAGAACATATTTAACTTGTGTAGAAGGACAAAGAAGATTAGCATTTATGTAACTCTATTCCATGATCTCAACACCCCAAAGGGCCTTAGAGCCAATTACATATTTTTGAAGTCTGGTCATTGTTGTAATGTACAAATGATGGCAGGTAAATTGCTAACAGCAAGTTTTCACAAATTTGCTTTACTAATAGGATAGTGAAGCTCACCACAAAATGTTTCTACATAAATAGTTTGAGAGAGAAAGAGCCAATAAGGAGGAATGTAGAGTCGTTAATAGCAGATGCTGGCAATACAGAAATGAAGGCTTATTAAATGAATACTTTGTAAGCTTGTTCAAAGTGGAATAAGAAAACAATACTAAGAAAATTACGAGTAAGGAATGAGAAAGAACTTAGTGGTTAATTTAAGAATTAAGTTTATAATGGGGCACAAAATGGGACTAAAAGTAAAGAATCTCCAAGTTCTGATCATTTCCATGCCAAAGAATTATCATAGGGTGAGAAAATCAAAGTTATTTTAAGAATATATATTCAAATATTAACTAGAACTAGTAGTGTGAGAAAGTGCAAAGATTATTATATTATTCAAGAAAGGATGAAATAAAAATAAGTGGCTCCTGCTCTGACAATATTATAGAAATGATGGGGAGAGGAATGAATAAGAATGAGCCTGTATCTGAAGAGCTGGCCACAGAAATATAGCACAGACACAGGTCATTCACCTTATTTGATGATAGACACAAAATGCTGGAGTAACTCAGCGGGGCAGGCAGCATTTCTATATAGAAGGAATGGGTGATGTTTCGGGTCGAGACCCTTCTTCAGGCTGAAGTAGGGGAGATACAGGTATTAGAGGTCGATATTCATACCGCTGGTAAGGCATCTTGCCTAATATTGACTTCTCTAACTTCAAGCAACCTTGGCCTTCCCTCTCTCTCCATCACTCCCCCCTTCCCAGTTATCCGATTAGTCTGATTGTCCTCGTATACATTTTTATCTCAGCTTCCTTTGTTGTTAACAAAGCAAACAGAGCTAACTAACTAGCTAACAATGATCTATTCTACATTTTCCTTAATCTGCATCTCCATTGTCGCATCTTCATACCTTACACTTCCTTATTTCTCTATCTCTCCCTCCCCTGACTTCAGTCTGAAGAAGGGTCTCAACCCAAAATGTAACCCATTCCTTCTATCCAGAAATGCTACCTGTTGCTCCAGCATTTTGTGTCTATCATCAGTTTAAACCAGCATCTGCAGTTCCTTCCTACAACCTTATTTGACGATACTGATGTTTAGACTTAATCTTATCCATTCATCATAGCCTTCTATTTACCTTCTGTTATATCTTATCTAGATTAATTTTTAATACTGTGATACTGTTCATCTCAACTACTTCGTATGCATGTTGCACATTGTCCCAGTCTCCAAATAAAACACTTCCCTTGAATTCCTTCTTCAATTTATTGGCAATAGTTATTGACTATAACCCCTCATCTGGAATATCCCACCCAAGTAGCAATATCTTTTCAAACCTATAAAATCTGTTCATAAATTCAATGAACTCAATCAAAGCACTTTTTTTCCAGAATATCCACGAGTATAGTCATTTGTTTTGAAAAGGTCTTTGTCACTGAATAAGGATGAGTTTCTGGGACGAGTCTGAATGCATTCCCATAAAACATTTGATAAGGTTCCACAAAAGAGAAAATTATCAAAAAACATAGAAACATAGAAACATAGAAAATAGGTGCAGGAGTAGGCCATTCGGCCCTTCGAGCCTGCACCACCATTCAATATGATCATGGCTGATCATCCAACTCAGTATCCTGTACCTGCCTTCTCTCCATACCCCCTGATCCCATTAGCCACAAGGGCCACATCTAACTCCCTCTTAAATATAGCCAATGAAATGGCCTCAAAACACGATAGTGAGTGAAAAGCATTATCTTTAAAATGATTAGTTGATTATTGCCACTGTTTCACTGAGATGCTCAGTGAATCTAATCAGATGGCATTGGCATAAAGCTTCCTTAATGGTTAAAACTTTCCTCAAAGCTTTCCTCAAAAGCTTCCTTAAGATCTTCCTCATGAAGGGCTTCAAAGATTATGGGGAGAAGGGTTTGAGAGGGAAAAATAGATCAGCCGTGATTGAATGGCAGGGTAGACTTGATGGGCTGAATGGCCTAATTCTGCTCTTATGGTCTTCAGGTCTTATGGTCTTACCCGACATCAAATTCCTACTGTGTTGGAATTAGAGAAAATAATGAATGTGAAAATATCTTCAAATTAGATTTATTGAATCCTGTTATAGAAGCAAGACATTTTGTTTTCTTGTCCTATTAAGTGTAATATTTGCACCACATTGTTTGTCGTTATGGGCTGCCATTCAGATTTTCTTCTCATAATTTTTCCAGTGGAAAGTCCATGGGTGCTTTGTGCAATTGATAATTGACAGCAAAATACAAAAAAAAATGTGAATAAAGTGCAGTCCAGCAAGAATGAATGTTACACTCTTAAATAAGTCATATTGTGCCATTAAAAACATTCAGAATGGATAAGTACCAACAGTGCAGATGATGGGGAATATTGTAACCAAATACACATCCAGCATAATTCACTTTAAAAAGCAGCACTTTGTGTCTTTTTTTTTAAAGCATAATTTTGTTGGAAATCTTCCAACATGATGGGACTGCAATTAACATAATCTTTCAAGATCCTTTGACACAGGTGAATGAATGGAATATTGTGTTGCATTTCCATTATTTGATAAATATGAGAGAAATCTGAAAGCTGCCTGAAGGGATTAACTCAGTTTGATGGTGGTCTCGCCAATATTGTAAATAAATGCCTTGAAATATGCAGTGAAAGAAACAGAGCATCTGCAAGCGCCAAGGATCTGAGCCTCAGCTCATCTGGAACAGCTTATCTAAATGAGCTAAGCATTGTTTGCTGGAAGCCATCGGAGAGTTGAAGCTCTGCCTTGTGCTGATTCCACCTTGCAGATGACACAGTGGGAAAGTGCACACACATCATCTACTTAAATGAAATACAGATACTTCTTTATTAGTGCTTTCTCAAAAGGGAACATGTGAAAAATAACATTTATATTTTCATCTGGTGCAACTTGTGTGGTAAGAGTTCTTGATTGTGCAGAAGGACTTTACTTTCCTTACCCCCATAATGGTCATGCAAGTGAATCATTGAGTCTCAATGTGCTTGGAAGTTTTCAGTTTCCTTTTAACTCGTTGTGTTTGTTAAATAAACATTCTGCAATCAGTAATGGAATTAATAAAGAAAGTTTGATGAGCAGCATGGATAAAATTAAACTTTATTCAGCATATCTATGTGAACTTTGGGAAGTTCAATGTTCTGTACTTAAGTGCTCTGATACAAGTCGTGTCAATTCTTATAAAGGAACAGAAAATGCTGGAGATATCAGCAGGTCAGGATGCATCCGTGGGAAAAGAAACAGTTAATTTATCAGGTTAAAGATTCATCAGAAACAAAAGCTGTAAAACAAAAACAGGTGTAGTCTGAAGTGATGACTATTTCCCAAATTTTCTGTTATTATTTTAAATTTACAGTATCTGCAGTATGTCTGTTTTTGTTTCTCATACAAACTCTTTCAGGAACGGCCATGTAACCATGGCATATGTGGCAGGGCAAAACTTTGGCAGACTAGAACTATTTTTATTGAAGCAAAAATTGTAGATGATGGAAATCTAAAACAAAGGTAGAAAATCGCAGAAATACTCCAGAGTCAGGCAGTAAATGAACCATTGATTGTTTTTCTCTCCACGGAGAGATCAGGGACTGAGTTCCCTGAATGTTTTGTCGCAGTTAGAGAGAGTGGTGAAGATGACTTTTGAAGCACTGTCATTCATCAGTCAGAGAACTGAGAATAGAAGTTAGGACATATCCTGGCCAGTGGTGCTTTATGTGTGGAGCTTGCACATTGTCCCTTTGACATGTAGGTTTCCTCTGGGTGCTCTAGTTTCCTCCTACACCCCGAAGACATGCACGTTAGTCAGTCAAATGACCATTGTAAATTGGTTCCAGCGTGCATGTGAATGATAGAATCCGGGGGAAAATGTTGGGAATGTGACAATAGGATAGTGAATAATTACTGGAAGTAAATTCTTGATTGTCAGTTCAGACTCAATGGGGAGAAGGAATTAAGCTGGTAAAGAGTGCAGATAAGATTTAATGATGTTACCAGGACCTGGTGGCTTGAGCTATAGGGAGAGGTTGGATAGGTTAGGACTTTATTCCTTGGAGTGCAGGAGGCGAAGGGGTGATCTTATAGCGGTGTACAGAGTCTTTTAGCCAAGGTAGGGAATCAAAAACAATAGGGCAAGGTCGCTTTAAGCCGTACGGCCTCGCGGGGCCGGATTTCGATCGTTGGAGCCGTAAGTTGTGCGGAGCTGGTCCCGACATCAAGAGTCAAGACAAGAGTCAATTTAATTGTCATTTGGACCCCTAGAGGTCCAAACGAAATGCCGTTTCTGCAGCCATACATTACACACAAATAGACCCAGACACAACATAATTACAATTTTACATAAACATCCATCACATAGCTGTGATGGAAGGCCAAAAAAAACTTATCTCTCCACTGCACTCCCCCCCCCCCCGATGTCAGAGTCAAAGTCAAAGCCCCCGGCTGGCGATGGCGATTGTCCCGCGGCCATTGAAGCCACGCCGGGTGGTGCGAGGTCGCACACCGGGTCTTGTTGTTGGAGCCCCCGGTGTGCGCTCGTAAAGTCACCGTAGCCGCGCGGGGCAGTGTGCTAAGCCCCGCTCCAGGAGCTCTTCGACCCCGCAACCGGGCGGGAGAATTCTCCATTGCAGGAGCCCCGAAAAGCGGTCTCTCTCCAGGGATCCGCGGGCTCCTGGCGCCGCTGTCCGCAGACCCGCAGCAGCAGCCCCCGACTCAGCAGCGGCATCGGCAGCAGCAGCAGCAGCAGCGTTCCTCCACCGCTCTCGGTCTCGGCCAGCTCCGCGACGGCAACGGTGAGTTGGCACCTGAGTCCCCGCTTCTTCCTGTTGGAGGCCGCTCCTCGTTGCGGCCTCAACGACAACGGAACCGACGAGGAAAAAAGGTCGGGTCTCCAGTGCAGGGAGAGATTTAAAAAGTTCCCCCCCCCCCCCCCACCCCCACCCCCACCCCCCCACAACACACCCCAACAAAAAATAACAAAAACTACATTAAAACACAGACAGAAAATAATAAAAACGCGGACAGACTGCAGAGGCCGCTGCTGGCCAGAGCCGCGCCGCCTACCTATAGGTGCTCCGAAAAACTGGCCATCGCGCGGGGCTCCGAAAAACTGACCATGTTAAAAAATTCCGCGCGGCAATGGCCTGCTGGCCTGCAACTGCCTCAAAGCCGTACACAGCGTCTTGATGCCGTACGTCACGCGCAAACTACCCGCGGACTTTGCTCGAACTTAACGTCACTCACTCGACCTCCGCGCGGCCCCCGCTTCCGGTTTGGTCGCGCTCGCCGCATGCAGGCGCATGCTGGTGGGACTGCCCTGTACGGGGATCACTCGACCCTCGCGCGGCCCCCGCTTCCGGGTTGGTCTCGCTTGCCGCATGCAGGTCGCATGCTCGTGGGACAGGCCCTTAAGGGTGTGTTTCCTGGTTGTATGACTCTATGACTCCACAAGGCTTTTTAAGAGTTTTTATAGTTTAGTTTAGTTTATTATTGTCACGTGTACCAAAGTAGAGTGAAAACCTTTATGTGCAAGCTATCCAGTCAAAGAAAAGACTAGGCGTGAATACAATTAAGCCATCCACAATACACAGATAGCGGATAAAGGATACAACATTTAGTACAAGGTGCAAAGATATAACATTGAGGCAAAGACATAAAATATGTGATGCTCAGTTGCATTGCAAATAACTCAAAATAAAATAGAAAGGTATTGAAATATGTTAAAATTGTAGTAAATAATTTAAACATTAAGAAGGTAAAGTAATAAGGTAAATAAGCAAACTTATATTTTCCCTCTAATTTCCAGATTGATGCTTGCTCTGCTCTGATGCGAGTCTGCCTGGTGTACGTTTGCTTCGGTGAATTCTACAAGATAACCCTGGGGAAACCTAGCACAGCAGGCTTTACGACTGCTGGGTTCACTGCAGGTCCTGTCTCAAATAAGTATCTTTCTGCAGTTTAGTTTTGGATCCCATGTGTGAGACACAGTGACAAGCAGATGTCCGTACAATCTTGCTCCAGTGGACAGAATAGTGCCTCTCAAAATCCAGCATTTAAAAAATAATAGCATAATTGCTCATCGGCGAGCATGATGGAGGTTGGAGGTTATGAACTCTGCCCTCTGTCTTTCCCTTACTTTGAACTTTATTTTCTCCCTGAATGATTTCTATCTTAAAAAGTATGTATAAGATCCTAATATACACATATGAAAACTCTTCAACCCAAAACTGATCTGTGGAGGGTAGAGGTTTTGAAACTGAAAGTGCAAAGTTAACAAACTGAGATGTTGATGGTATTTCTGAACCATTTTTCCCTGGAACCACTCAACTATTCCTATAAACTCAGATACTGGCTTCCATGCACCTGCATTAATGGCAGTATAAGTACTGCAAGAGAACATTGCACGTAGCATATGAACAGTTATTCAATGTTACCATTGTCATTTGAACTGGTAATCTGCTTAGGACGCAAAGTGCTAGAGAAACTCAGCAGGTCATGTCTCCAGAAGGGTTTCGACCTTAAATGTCACCCAGCCATGTTCTCCAGAGATGTTGCCTGACCTACTGAGTTACTCCATTGCATCGCGACCTTTTGCTTAACTGCTTTCAGAAAGAGAAAATCGACACAGCTAGTTAAATAATTGAATAAAGCATGATTACAAAGTACAGATGTAATGGAGAAGAGCTCTTCCTTAAGTTAAAAGCAACATTTATTCAAGGAAACAACAGGAACAATAAATATTTGAGGTCATCCAGAGATTAGATGAGATTATCTTTTGTCCCAGTTTAGTGGCCATTCGCTGATCTAAATCAATGTAAACTGAGGTGAAAAGATAGCCAACACTAATATAGTTGACCAATAAATTGAACCAAGACATTTCTGTGAAATCCATTTTTTGTTTCAGAAATGGCTTCATTTTGTTTTAACAGCTCAGAAACTGGTAACTACTATCTACACGCTCCGATAAAATATCCATGTTGTTCATTCTTGCGGTGAACCACAGTTGTTATAGTGCAAGGAAAGGGAACATCTGCGTGCTTGATTGATTGCACCGCTTCTGCAGCAAAGCTATAAGATGTCTATGAAACACCACACAGCTTTTGAAGCTCCCCATTGTAGCTGTCAGCTCGATTACAAACAAGGGTTGTTTGTAGAGCCACATTAATTGGGCTCAAAGGTCTTCATGACAGTGCATTAGATCAGGGCAAACTGAAGCCAGAGAGGTTCTACACTGATGAAGCGATGAACAATGTCTAGTGAATCAGCCACTGTCAGTGAGTGATGTGCACGTTTACACAATTGAAGGCGGCACAGTGGTGCAGAGGTGGAACTGCTGCCTCACAGCACCAGAGACCCGGGTTCAATCCTGACCATGGCTGCTGTCTGTGCGGAGTTTGTACATTCTCTCTTGACCACTTGGGTATTCTCCGGGAGCTCCAGTTTCCCCCCACATTCCAAAGACATGCAGGTTTGTACGTTAATTGGCTTCTGTAAATTGCCCCTAGGATGCAAAGAGTGGGATAACATGGAACTAGTGCATGGGCAATTGATGGTCGGCGTGGACTCGTTGGGTGGAAGTGTCTGTTTCCACGCTGTATCGCTAAACTAAAACACACCACAATGAAAAGTAATTTCTGCTTGAGGAACAATATATTTTCCCATCTGTAACAAGTGATCATTTTTTTACATAATTTTCATGACCCTTCATGACCCTTCATTGCTGTTCATCACCCATAACCTGTGCTTGATTTGAAATCTTGTCCTTGTTTTCTTTAGAATTGCAGGGTCGGATTTAGCGGCAAATGTTTAGCTGTTCAACTAAAACTTTCCACAAACACTGCTAATTTAATGCTGATTGGTTCAAGACCGCCAGTAATGCAACTGCATTCACCGACAACCACGATGAGTTTTCCCAAAACCATTTTTGAGAGACTCTTAAGCGAAAAGAAATAAGGAAATATTTGTTCTAAAATCTTAATTCCATTCAGTCAATGAACCAGCAGTTCCCCAGCTCACGTTGATTATTCCTTGCATTGATATGCTATTCTCCAATGCTGTTGCTCTGATTTGTCTACAGCTCATCACCTTGATCGACCCTCTCTGTCTTTTCTTACTTTGGGCTCAGGATAACTTGTTTCCACTGCAGAGAAGATGTGGACCATGCCTGTGCATAATTTCATTTAATGTGACATGGCTGATGCATACCAGCGACAAGATGGTTTTCATAAAACACAATCTTGGCCCACTTGCAAGGAAGTCCAAGACAATTAGAAACCAGGGTCTCCTGCATAGACTCGCACACATACATGGACACACACAGCCTTCTTCACACACTAAGCACACACAGATGAACTCTATCTGCACACATGGATTGGCACAAGTATAAACTCACTTTCGCAACGCTCTCGCTCATTCTACTTTTTCCAATCCTTAATTCCCACTCTCTCCCCTGAGTTCATACTTCCTCCTCCCACCACTGCACCCTACCCCCTCCCATTCCCACCTGGGATCATGTTTATGGGGCTTCACAGTTTATCACGGTCCTGCCAAGTGTTTATGGGATTTTAAAGTGTAACAGGACACTGCCAATTGTGTGTGTGGTTTCACTGTATACCTAAACTCTGCCAGGTCCATAAGAGGTACCACAGTGTATATGAATACGATCAGCTGTTTATGCATAGTATGAAGGCAGATATGATAGTGGCATTTGAGGCTTTTGGATAGGCACATGGATATGTGGGAAATGGAGGGATATGCATCACATAGAGGCAGAGATTAATTTAACTTTGCATCATGTATGGTACTGACAGAATGGGTAGAAAGGCCTATCCCTATGTTCTGTGTTCTCTGAAACTGAGGGGTATGTTTGCTGATTTTCAACGTATCAGAATAATGCCAAGTGTGCATGGGGCTTCACAGATTAGCAGGATTTTTCCAGGAGTGCATTGTATTTTACTCTTTGTGTGAATTCTGTGAGGTAGCTATGGGATTTCATAATGTAACAGAATGCTGCTAGACTTTTAACTTTAAACTTTAGAGAGACAGCACGGAAACAGGCCCTTCGGCCCACCGAATCCACGCTGGCCAGCAATCACCCCATCCACTAACACTATCCTACACACGAAGGACAAGTTACAATTTTTTTAAATTAACCGACAAACCTACACATTTTTGGAGTGTGGGAGAAAACTGGATCACCCAGAGAAAACCCACATGGTCACAGGGAGAACGTACAAACTCTGTGCAGACAGCACCCATAGTAAGGATGGAACCTGGGTCTCTGGCGTTGTAAGGCAACAACCCTACCACTGCACCATGGTGCCGCCCGTTTGCCGTGTATGTGCAGAGTGCATGTGTACTGCATTCCGCAGAGTACTCCACAATGTGCCTGGACCATTTCCTTCAAACTAAAGAGCAGACCAAAGGTTGGGTATCCTTGGTGAGCAACTCAACTCCTGACGCACCAAAACATGTTCATCTTCCACAAGGCATGAATCAGTAATGTGGTGGAACCAGTATCCACTTCCCTGGATGAAACCCTACCCTGACAGTATCCTGCTAAGCATATGTAAGATTTTGCCATATGCTGGATTTCTGCCAAGTGTGTGTGCACTTTTATCCTCCTTAACATTCCCGTCAGTTACAGATAATATCTGTGGTGTAAACTGTGTACAGGGTTTCACCCTTTATCATTGGTTCAATGGTACTTTAACATGTATCCAAGTACAGTCTTAGTCATAGAATCATAGAGTCATGCAGCGTGGAAACTGGGCCTTCGGCCCAACTTGCCAACATCGATCAACATGTCCAATCTACACTAGTCCCAATAGACCACACTGAGTCAGTACACAAGAGTCACCACGTTTCAGTGCCATCTTGTACCATTCAAGTCCAAAGTTTTTAAACAATGTTAGATTCTCAAAGTTGGCCATCAAGGCCTGTTGTCTTGGCGGCAACACTGGGCTGGAGATTCAAGGGTCGATTGTAGTTGCAGAGCTGTGATGTGCTGATGTTCTCGCCATTGTTCCGCCACTCTACGCCACGGCAGGTCATGTCCGTTCCACGTGCTCAGCCACTTAGAGTGGCGCCCGATCCAATAGATCCCCAGGCTGCTTCAGGGTTTCCAGCGGGCCACTCCGCCGACTCGGCCACTCTGACATCTTCCCGACATTGGCCCGTGAACCTCTGACGGTGATCGCTTAGCCTCCGTGCACTGGGGTGCCTCCTGCAGCAGAACACCTCCGAGGATGCGAGATGTAAGCCCCCAGCCTGAATGAATGAATACTTTATAACTACAGTGAAATGTCACAGTGGGATTCTTTGTTTTGCATACCCCACAAAGAGTCGCCATGTATAAGTCACTGACAAAGTTACAAAGTGTTTAATCCCAATGGTTCCTCTTTGTTTTCGGCAGCCCCCCCCCGCCCAGGCTGGGTCCCCTTTCATTCTCGGCAGTCCCCCTACACTGGGTCTCTCTTCGTTCTCTAGGCAGCACGTCATTGACCTGAATTAAGCCTGCTCACCGCCTTCATTGTATGTGTGTAAGGGACTTGACATTTTATCAAAAAATTGCCAAGTATATGTAGATTTTCACATCATCATCATCAGGATTGTTTAGCAGTGATATATGGAGTATCACCGTGTTGGGTTGTTGCTATGGTTACGTGGGGTTTTACGATCCTGCAAACTGTGAATGTGGTTTCAAGGTACATTGGGATCCAATAAGGCTTGTGAAGGGGTTCTGGTGAGAGGGGACCCTTCCAAGTCTGTATGGGATTTCATTGGTCATCAGCATTTTGCCTAGTGTGATTATGTGTTCACAGGGTGTGAGGATCATGCCTTGAACTATATGGGGTTGCACAGTGTGTCATGGTCCTGCTAGGTCATTGGGGGGAGGGGGGACTCACAGTGTGTCAGCATCCTGCCAAGTGTGTGAGTGGTTGCAGTGTCTATCAGCATGCTGTCAGGTGGGTCCTGGTGCTTCACTCTTTTTGAAGCTCCTGTCAAGTGTGAATGGGATTTGACAGGATATCAGAACCCTCCCAAGTGTGTAAAGCATTTCACGGTCTATCAGGATCCTGCCAGGTGTATGTGAGACATTACATTAAAACCTGCAAAATAGAAGTAGGAGCATATTGCTGGCCTCTCACATCCACGGCGCTTTTCGATGAAATCTTGACTGATCTTTTATGCCGGATCCATTTGCCTGAACTACGCCATATCTAAATTCCTGATATCTAAAACTAGGCCAATCTCGACATTGAATGAGCCTCCAGAGACCTCTTAGGTAGAGCATACATTTCTATTATCCTCGCAGCTCCTTGTTTAGAGATTGTGAACCCTGGTTCTAGACACACAGGCAGTGGAGTCATCTTGGATACCAATATCTTCCAATCTTTCAACATTTAAAAAATACACTGTTTTTTAAAACTTTTTCAGCCAATTTGGCCTTGTTTCCATGTCATGTATTCGCCCATTCACTTAGCTCCCCACACCTCATGTCGCTCTGCAACCTCCTCCACCTGGTCCATATCCCTACAGACCTTTCCTATCCATGTACAAATGTCTTTTAAATCTTGTCATTGTACCCGCCTCTACCACTTCCTTTGGCAATCTGCAAAATGTACCACCCTCTGTATGAAAATACCTTTTGAATCTTTCCCATCTCACCTTAAAGTTACACTCTCTAGTTTTAGACTCCCCCATGCCTATCAGGGGAATTATAGACCAGTTAACCTTACATCGGTAGTGGGGAAGATGCTGGAGTCAATTATTAAAGATGTTATAGCCGCACATTTGGAAAGCAGTGATGAGTCAGCATGGATTTATGAAGGGGAAATCATGCTTGACTGATCTTCTGTAATTTTTTGAGGATGTAACAAGTAGAATGGATAAGGGAGAGCTAATGGATGTGGTGTGTCTGGACTTTCAAAAAGACTTTGACAAGGTCCCACACAAGAGATTAGTGTGCAAAATTAGAGCACATGGTATTGGGGGTAGTATTGACATGGATAGAGAACTGGATGGCAGGCAGGAAGCAAAGAGCAGGAATTAACAGGTCCTTTTCAGAATGACAGGCATTGACTAGTGGGACCCTAGTTGTTTACAATATATATTAACGATTTAGATGTAACATCTTCAAGTTTGCGGATGACACAAAGCTGGGTGGCAGTGTGAGCTGCGAGGAGGATGCTTTGAGGCTGCAGGGTGACTTGGATAGGCTGGGTGAGTAGGCAGAAGCATGGCAGATGCAGTATAATGTGGAAAAATGTAAGGTTATCCACTTTGGTTGCAAGAACAGGAAGGCAGATTATTATCTGAATGGTGTCAGATTAGAAGAAGGGGAGGTGCAACGAGACCTAGGTGTGCTTGTCCATCAATCACTGAAAGAAAGCATGCAGGTACAACAGGCAGTGAAGAAAGCTAATGGCATGTTGGTCTTCATTGCGAGAGGATTTGAGTTTAGGAGCACAAGGTCCTCCTACAGTTGTACCTGATCCTGGTGAGATCGCACCTGGAGTATTTTGTGCACGTTTGGTCTAATTTAAGTAAGGACATTATTGCTATTGAGGGAGTGCAAGATAGGTTCACCAAGTTAATTCCCAGGATGGCGGGACTGACATATGATGAAAGAATGGATCAACTGGGCTTGTATTCACTGGAATTTAGAAGGCTGAGAGGGGCTCTTATGGAAATATATACAATTCTTAGGGGATGGACAAGGTAAATGCAGGAAAAATGAGCCCGATGTTGGGGGAGTCCAGAACCAGGGGTCGCAGTTTAAGAATAAGGGGTAGGCCATTTAGGACTGAGATGAGAAAAATCTTTTTCACCCAGAGAATTGTGAATCTGTGGAATTCTCTGCCTTAGTAGACAGTAGAGGGCAATTCACTGGATGGTTTCAAGAGAGAATTAGATTTAGCTCTTAGGGCTAAGGGAATCAAGGGATATGGGGAAAAAGCCAGAATGGGGTACTGATTTTGGATGATCAGCCATGATCATATTGAATGGCAGTGCTGGCTCTAAGGGCCAAATGGCCTATTCCTGCACCTATTTTCTATGTTTCTATGTTTCTATCAATCTCCTGCCTCCATTTATTACCCTATATGCATCCTCTCACATCTTGGCATTAATATTCCCTTTATGCTCCTATCACTTATCTGGTATCACCAGTCTAATACTCAGGGAATTTTACAGTGGCCAGTTTACCTAACTGCCTACACATCATTGGGATTGAAGGAGAAAACATGGCGCTCAGAGGAACCTATGCAGACTCATGGAGAACATGTGATGTCCACACAGACAGCATCAGAGGTCAGGATCAAACTAGTATCTGGAGCTGCGGGACAACTGCACTGCATGCCGTGCCACTGCACCAACCATCTCTGCAGAGAGGTTGCCTGAATATTGCTAGCATGATTTTATGCATATTTCCATCATTTTCAGCTTACCATTTTTAATGTTACTCCTTTCAGATGGGTCCACTGAAAAATTGTCACGAATGGGGAAATCTGACATGTTTTCCCTCTCAACCATATTGAGGTCAAGGGTGGAACGGTACTCACGTGAGGGCGATCCGGTCCGGGGGCTGGGACGGTGCTTCGGTGGCTGGGACGACGTTCTGGCGGCGGTGTCCAGAGTCCTGGGTTCAGCCGCGGGCCGTGTGCTGGACTGGAGGTGCGGCGGCTTCGACCACCCCGGGCCGCAGTGTTTGAACCGGCCCGTTCGCGGGGTTCGGTGAGCTGCGGGACTGTTTGTACCATCGCCCGGTGGGGAATCGCCTCAGCGCAGAGGGAGAAGAGGAGGGAAGAGACTGCAGCCCTAAGATTTTTGCCTCCACCACAGTGAGGAGGTGTTTGGAGGACTCACTGTGGTGGATGTTAATTTGTGTTTATTGTTGTTTATTATTGTATCATTGTATGTATGACTGCAGGCACGAAATTTCGTTCAGACCGTAAGGTCTGAATGACAATAAAGGAAATTCAATTCAATTCAGGTCAACAACTGTGTGACTCCATCTAATGCCCTGGATGAAATCTGTTATCTTAACACAGGCTGGTCAGCCTGATTTGATAACACATCTGCAAAGCTCAACCTAAAACAAATCGGGACGTTTTTTTTAAACAGTAAGATTTACTGCATTCATTTTGATATGTAACATTTTGCTAGTCTCATTTCAATGAATTTCAAAGAGGTTCTTCAAGGCTTATTTTAACTGTAACTTAAAGATTTTTATTCACACAGGAGTGCTGGCAAAGATGCGTGTTGGGGATTTAGGTTTGTTTTGATCTCCTTATTAAGCCATTTTGGTCCCAGGCTTGATGTTTCTCAAAGGGATACATTTCCTCTCCACATCCCTTAAAGCCATTTTTTTAGTGCTTCACTTTTCTTCTATTGTTTATTTTCTACTTCTACTTCCCACTTAATCTTCCCTGGAGCTTTCCTCATAACTCAAAATTTACTCTCCTGAATTCCACACCTACATGGTATTATTTTTGGCCTCACCCTGGATAAGTACCAAATCTAACTATACTAATGATCGCTCAAATGCCAAACGCTTGCTGGCTTCCAGAATGCTGGTCAGTTCTTAGGGATTACCAAGCAATAAGTCTATTATAGTGTCAGGCTCTGGAGTAATTTCACCAAGGTGACAGAACTTCATAGAACACATTGAGCACCATTACCCTCAGTTGTTGTTCATGGCACCTACTGTACTATCGATAAGGGATACAAGCTTGCCAGCGCTGCCTGGGATTTGGATCGCAGCCCACCGCACTCAAACGGACTATGTATGCAGCAGAGGAGGTATGCTGATTTATACCAGGAAGATGTGAAGCATGAAAGCTTTTGTTGGCAAAGTCCTGCCTTCTTGTCTCTCGAGATTGTAATCGAGGGCAAGGTAGTGATGATTCTGGCAGTTTCCCAACCTGCGCGATGTAGCAAAGTGAATTTAATTGAAATGAGATCACCATATCAGTCAGATATTAAAGGCCCAGGATCTAGCACATGTTGTTTTGATGTGCTTCCCCTGAGGACTGTCGATAGTTGCCCTAAACTGACTGTCAGCTCTGTTTTATGTTGATGCATCACAGGTCTCAAACTTGTCATTTTCCATCGATTCAAATAAAAAGCAGAGTTCCCTGCAAAGGATGTAAATAGATAAAACAATGTAATTACAGAAAGCATTGCGATGCACTGTTTTCTTTTCATCTCTCCACATAGTGCTTAGTCTTGGATCTGGGCGAAATTCCCATATTTCAGGGAGATTAGTGCCCCAGCCCCACTTTGTGCTTTCTGTCAGTCTGAACAGCTGCACCTGGCAATTTTAACATTGTTTCAGATGGGAGACCTGGAAATCAGAAATAAGCAGCTAACTTTTATCACAGGTCTGATGGTCTACATCCCAGGGTGCTCAAAGAGGTGGCTCTAGAAATCGTGGACGCATTGGTGATCATTTTCCAATGTTTGCTAGATTCTGCATCAGTTCCTGTGAATTGGAGGGTAGCCAATGTTGTCTCACTTTTCAAGAAATGAGGGAGAGAGAAAGCAGGGGGTTAGCCTGACATCGGTGGTGGGGAAGATGCTGGAGTCAATTATCAAAGATGTAATAGCGGCACATTTGGATAGCAGAAACAGGATCGGTCCAGGTCAGCATGGATTTATGAAAGGGAAATCTTGCTTGACAAATCTTCTGAAATATTTTGAGAATGGATATAGTGTACCTGAACTCTCAGAAAGCCTTCGATAAGGTCCCATACAGGCTATTAATGGGCAAAATTAGAGCACATGGTATTGGGGGTAAGATAATGACATGGATAGGAAATTGGTTGACAGACAGGAAACAGAGTAGGGTTTAATGGGTCCCTTTCAGAATGGCAGGCAGTGACTAGTGGGGTGCCGCAAGGTTCTGTGCTAGGACCACAGCTATTTACAATATACATTAATGATTTAGATGAAGGAATGAAAAGTAACATTAGCAAATTTGTAGAGGACACAAACCTGGGTGGCAGTGTGAACTGTGAAGAGGATGCTATGAGGATGCAAGGGCAGATGCAGTATAATGTAGATAAATGTGAGGTTATCCACTTTGGAGGCAAGAACTGGAAGGCAGATTATTATCTGAATGATGTCACGTTAGGAAAAGGGAAAGTACAACGAGACTTGGGTGTCCTGGTACATCAGTCACTGAAAGTAAGCATGCAGGTACAGCAGGCAGTGAAGAAAGCTAATGGCATGTTGGCCTTTATTGCGAGAGTATTTGAGTATAGGCGCAAAGAAGTCCTTCTGCAGTTGTACAGGGCCCTGGTGAGACCACACCTGGAGTATTGTGTCCAGTTTTGGTCTCCTAATTTGAGGAAGACATTCTTGCTATTGTGGGAGTGCAGCATTGGTTCACGAGGCTAATTCCCGGGATGGAGGAACTGTCCTATGATGAAAGAATGGAGCGACTGGGATTTAGAAGGATGAGAGGGTATCTTATAGAAACATATAAAATTATTAAGGAATTGTACACACTAGATGCAGGAAACATGTTCCCGATGTTGGGGGAGTCCAGAACCAGGGGCCAATATTTAAGAATAAGGGGTGGGCCATTTCGAACTGAGACGAGGAAAAACGTTTTCACTGAGAGAGTTGTGAATTTGTGGAATTCTCTGCCTCAGATGGCAGTGAAGGCCGATTCATTGGATGCATTCAAAAGAGAGTTAGATACAGCTCTTAAGGCTAGCAGAATCAAGGGGTATGGGGAGAAGTCAGGAAAGGGGTACTGATTGTGGATAATCAGCCATGATCACATTGAATGGCGGTGCTGGCTCGATGTTCCGAATGGCCTACTCCTGCAGCTATTATCTATGTATCTATATATCTCCTGTATGTCTTTTCACAAGTATACAGTCATTGTTTAGCCACTGTGGATTTTGCAAAACTAGGATTGTTTCCTACACTGAAGATAGGCACAAAATGCTGAAGTAACTCAACGGGACAGTCAGCATCTCGGGTTAAAAGGAATGGGTGATGTTTCGGGTCGAGACTGAGACAGGGGAGAGGGATACACAGAGAAATGGAAGGGAAAGGTGTGAAAACGAGATATCAAATGGGATGAGATCAAGGAACATGTAGAATAGATCATTGTTAACTAGGAGAAAGTGACAACGAGGCATACAAAGATAAACATTTAATTGGGTGTTTCCTACACTGTTGATCAGTGAAGGTTGAACTCAGGAAGGCAAGTCAATTGTCTTAATTATTGTCCCATGCTCAATGTAATTGAAATATTAGTAATACCCACTTATTTTTTTCAGAATTTTATGCTTTGATAATAAACATATTAAAATGAATATAATAATATTCACTGCATTTTCTCAAATTAATACAGTGTTTACTGCACACACTGCACGCAGCAGAAAAAGCTGCCTCGGAAAATGTAATTTGTTGAACAGTTAAAAGATGTTCTTTTATCACAAACCATGGTCAATTTTGCAATATTTAACATTTAAAAGTTCAATCCTGTGTATTATCGTTGGCTTGTACATGCATTGAATAGAATTGTGATTGATGCTTTAACTTGGACTCAAATTAATATTAGTATTGGATTGAGTTGTGCAGCAAAGCTGGGTAGCTATAATCTGACAAAAATTCTGCTAGAAAAAATAATGACGAGTAGCTTTAATATGTAAAACAAAATCAAAGGTTAACATTTAATTTTATTGGGAAAGTAACACCCTTCAAACACTATCTTCTTAATGAAAAAAAATGAAATGAAATGATTCAATTTATTGTCATTGTCAGTGTACAGTACAGAGACAACGAAATGCATTTTTAGCATCTCCCTTGAAAGGGAGACACAGGGCGTCGCGGTGTGCCCGCGCCTGCCGCCGTAACATTCCATTACAGGCAAAGGTGGGTGAAGTGTCTTGCCCAAGGACACAACGACAGTATGCACTCCAAGCGGGATTTGAACCGGCTACCCTCCGGTCGCCAGCCGAACTCTTAGCCCATTGTGCTATCTGTCGTCCTGGGGAGTACATTTCTAAGTTCCCTCTGCATCTAAGCATTGTTTATGCTCTAACAGCATGGCTAAAGAAAACTAACGAGCTTCCAGTTAAAGGTCACTGGTTCTGCCAATCCCCTGGACGGCCAGCATAAGCCTCGTGGCTTAGTGTCCTTATGTGACAGAATGGAGAGAGAGGAAGCTTAATAGCTGGCTCTATTCCTTCAATGTGAACTCCAGTCATTTAGGACTAGTACCAGGAATAGGGCCAGACCGAAAACAATGTCCAGAAATCTTTTTCTGCCATATCTAAATATCTTCTATTTTTTGTCAGGGGATCTTGTTGGGTCCAACTTTTTTAGACATAATGAGTCCTGGTATAGAACAATGGGTCAAGGATAGACACAAAATGCTGAAGTTACTCAGCCGGTCAGGCCGCATCTCTGGAGGAAAGGAATTGATGACGTTTTGGGTTGAGACCCTTCCTCGGAAGGGAGGAAGTATTTTATGTTTTGCTCAAGATTCCAGCATCTGTGGTTCCTTTTGCCTCCATGTGTAAAAGATTCCCTGCTACAACGTCATCTTCATCTTCACCACGTGCCCATGTTGATTTTAAAGTGCTGCCTTTTGCAGACAGCTAGCACTTGCAAAGATGATGGCATATGTGTGAATATTTAGGATGGTCAATCACAGCACAGGGCTCAGATTGCCCTTTCCCTAGAAACGGAGCCCTGTTGAGGTGCTCCGCTTAATTCATTCCACCCTCAATTTTGCCCAGTATCTCCATTATGCTGCCTCTGTTTCCCCACTCACTCTGTTGTCTGCCTTCGCCACAGTACCCTGGGATAGCACAGCTGTTAGAGATGTTGCCTCACAGCACCAAAGACCCCGGGTTCTATCCTGACTTTGGGTGCAGTATGGAATAGGAAAGAATAAGAATATTTTATTGTTACATGTGACCAGGCACAGTGCGATTATTTGCTTGCATATGCAATGTATACAAATAGCAGCCACCTATGGCACTGACATGTGTAGAGTTTGCACGTTCTCCCTGTGATCCCACGGGTTTCCTCCAGGTGCTCCGGTTTCCTCCCACATCCCATTGACATGTGGGGTTTGCAGGATAATTGGCTGCTGTAATTTGACCCTAGCATATAAGGACAGGAGTGGATGAGAAAGTGGGATAACATGGAACTAGTGTAGTTTGGACATGCAGAGGAAACAGGCCCTTCAGCCCACCGAGTTCGTGCCGCCCAGCGATCCCCACGCACTTGCGCTATCCTACACATAATAGGGACAATTTAAACAAAGCCAATTAACTTACAAATCTGTACATCTTTGGAATGTGGGAGAAAACCGGTGTTCCTGGAAATAAACAAACGCTGGTCAAGGGGGGATTGTACAAACTCTGTACAGACAGCACCTATAGTTGGGATCGAACCAAGATCTCCAGTGCTGTGAAGCCAGCAAATCAATGGAAAGCATGGCCCTCTAATCAAACAAGAAAACACTGATTTTCCTGTCTTAAGTAGCACTGGATGTTCCCCAGTGCACAAGTCTGATGGCAGCTATGGGCTTGGGCAATGACTGCCATCCGTGAAGGCACAAATTAACATCCAGCACTGTTAAAGTGGAGAAAACCTTGACAATGAGCTCTTAAAGTGAAGGAAACTTCAATTTAGTGTTGTTTCTGTCTTTGGTTACAGCCAAAGAAACTGGCTTTAATGTTAGCACACCAAAATTGAATGACATTTGTTTTCTCAGTCTTTGCACTGAGGCCTCCAATGTTCAAATTTAAATGTCAACTCTTGCCACAGCTACTTTTCCAAATAAATCTGCAATTTGTAACAATAACAGTCCCAAGACCAAAACAGATTTTCATGTTTACAGAATTTTAAAACTATTATTGCCCATCTGTTAACAGCATGCAACATATATAACAGCTGGTGATAAGTGTAGTCTAAACCTACAATCACTTGACTAATTAAATGTTCAAATACTTAACATAGTTTATCCATTATGGAACTCTCTCTGATCAAAACCACCACAAGAAATGATTTCAAGTTGCCCTGTTTACACCATGCTTAGACAATCAATGCTAAAAGCCTTTGCTGGGATTGGGGTCGGTTTTTAAAGGTCTCTTTTTGGAAAACACAGAGGAGCTTTACACAACACAAAAATTCCCCTTCCCATTCTGACTTTTCTGTCCTTGCCCTCTGATATTGCCAGAGTGAGGCTACATGCCAACTGGAATCTTCCCACCCCGCCCCTTTCTGCTTTCTGCAGAGAACACTTTCCACAACTCCTCAGTTCGCTCATCCCTCTCCCTCCAAGCCACCACATTCTCTACAAAGATGCTGCTTGACCCACTGGCTTCCTCCAGGATATTGGGGTTTTTTTCTCAGGAGCTTTATTCCCTATTTCAGTACAAACATTAGTGGGTTTGGTTTAGGTGTCTCCCATGTGCATCAACCGCAAAGGGACTGTCCCACTTGGGCAACCTAATTGGCGAGTTTAGAAGAGTTTAGGAGAGTTTGAAACAATGTCATGTTGATGACCTCCTTCGACTATGTAGAAGACCTCCTTCGACCTCCTTTGACTATGTTGAAGACTTGCTTCGACTAGCTACGACTAGCCACGACTAACTTCGGTAAAATTGGACACCGAATAATGGAGAATGAAGACTAAGGATCAGCTAAGGAGCTGATCGTGGACTTTAGGAGGGCTCATCATCCGAGGACATGCACACCATTGAAGATAAATGGGGATACTGTGGATAGGGTGAGCTGCTTTAAATACCTGGGAGTCCACATCTCTGAGGATATGACATGGACATCACAAGCTGCAGCACTCGTGAGTAAGGCAAGGCAGCGCCTTTACCACCTCAGGCAATTGAGGAAATTCAGAGTGTCTCTGAGGATCCTCCAGTGCTTCTACTCAGCGGCTGTGGAAAGTATCTTGTCCGGAAATGATCACGATTTGGTTTGGGTCGAACGCACTATGGGAACACTGCAGAAAGTAGTGCGTTGGGCCGAACGCACTATGGGAACTACACTCGCCCCCTTGCAGGAACTATACATCAGAAGGTGCAACCCCAGAGCCAACAAGATCATGGGAGATCCCTTCCACCCCAGCAGCGGACTGTTCCAGCTGCTACGGTCAGGCAAACGCAGTGAGAACGGAGAGGATGAGAAGGAGTTTCCGTGCTGTGAGAACGGAGAGGATGAGAAGGAGTTTCTTCCCAGGGCCATAAGGACTGTAAGCTCCTATCTCTCCAGGGACTAACTTTACTGTACCATTTTACTGTTGTGTGGTGTATTTTTAAAATTGCTGTTTGTTTCCTTTTCTTCCCTCCCACAAATATGTAATTTGTGAATATGTGTTTCTGTTCCATTCTGTTTGTAGTTTGTTTGTTTTTTTGCACAATCCGCGAGCATGGCCACTTTTCATTTCACTGCCCATCTCGTATGTGCATGTGACGAATAAACTTGACGACTTGACGACAACCTCCTTCGATCTCCCTTCAACCTCCCTTCGACCTCCCTTCGACTATGATGAAGACTATCTACGACTACCTTCGACTACCTTCGACTACCCTCAATTACCTACGACTAACATGCCGATCTACTACGACCTATTGCAATTAAACCTACGAGTAAAAAAAGAGCCAATATTTTCCATAGCATTTTACTCGTGGGCATTTTTCAACATGTTGAAAAATAGGCCGTGACCTAGCTGAGGCCTCGAGTACACGGGGCCTACTCTCGAGCATGAAGGAGAGTTAAAAAGACCTCCTACGACCTCGTGTCAACCATGCTGCGAGTATGAGTTGAGGGCAAACTCGCCAGAACTTGCGGATTAGGTTGCCCAAGTGGGACAGCCCCTTAACTGGTTTAAAGTATAATTGTGTGGCAGCCTCCCTTATCAGGTAATCTGCACCTCCCAGGCACTTTCCCCTGCAACTGCAGGAGATGTAACACCTGCCCCCACACCTCTTCTCTCACTTCCATCCAGGGACCCCAGCATCCATTTCAGCTGTCAGAGATTCACATGCACCTCATCTATTTATTCAGTGCTCTCAATGTGGCCTCCTTTACATGGCGATACCAACTGTAGGCTAGGCAACCATTTCACAGAACACTAGCGTTCTGTCTGCCATGGCCTGCCTGAGTTCCTGTTTTCTTACCCTTTTGAGTCCTCTTTCCATTCTCATTTTGACCTCTCTGTCTTTGGCCTCCTCTGTTGCCATAGTGAACCACATGCAAATTGATGGAACAGCACCTCATATTCCACTTGGGTACTCTACAACCCAGTAATATGAACTTTGAATTCTCCAATTTCAAGTAATACTCGCACATCCACTCCACTCTTTCCCTTGCTCCCCTCACCAACACCCCAATCTACACACATTTCTCCCACTCTCTACCACCACCCTCGCAACCCTGCTCCTTTCTCCTCCCCTGCATGTTCATCTCCCTTCCAGTCCCATAATTCCCTATTGTCGCCCTCTTTTCCCCTCCTCTCTGTCCCATTCCACCCTTATCCCTCCCTCCAGATTTACATTTCATTTCTCCTCTTTCATTATCTGACGTTGTTTTGTTTCCTTTCCACCGATAGCGTTTGTCACCTACTCCATCTGGTTGCCATTCCTACCCACCTCCGCACCAGTATCTACCTATCACTTGCCAGGCTTTGCCCTGACTTTACCATTCTTTTCAAAGCTCACTCACCCCACTCAGTCTGAAAAAGGGTTCCCACCAGAAAATGGACTGACTTCTGTCTGTCCATTCATGCACAGATGCTGCCTGACCTGATGATTACCCCCAGGTTTTTTTTTTATCAAGAGCTTTATTCCTTGTTTCAGTATAAATGTCAGTGAATTTTGTTCAGGTATCTGCCATGTGCATCAATTGTAAATGTGTTAAAATGTCATTGTGTTACAGCCATCTTTGTTAAGTACCCTAGACAGACACAACATGCTGGAGTAACTCAGCAGGACAGGCAGCATCTATGGAGAGAAGGAATGGGTAACGTTTCAGGTCGAGATTCTTCTTCAGACAGTCAGGGGAGAGGGAAACTAGAGACATGGAAGGGTACAAAGAGCATGAAAAGGACAGATGATGATCAAGGAAATGAACAATGGTTCATTGTTAGCTTAGGGGAAGGTGACTATGAGGCATACAAACAGTAACTTTAATCACAAGGACAGTGAACCTAGTAGGAGAACTAGGGTGGGAGAGGGATGAAGAGAGAGGGAAAGCAAGGTTTAATTGGTTAGACAAATCAATATTCATACCACTGGGTTGTAAGCTGCCCAAGCAAAATATAAGGTGCTGTTCCTCCAATTTGCATTTGGCCTCACTCTGACAGTGGAGGACCTTCCACTGGATGCTGAGTTACTCCAGCATTTTGTGTCTAACTTCAGTATAAACCAGCATCTGCAGTTCCTGCCTACACTTTTGTCAAGTACCCTGCCTTCCTTCCCTCATGGAGGTATCACTGCTCACTGATCTGCAAACCAGCAAGTGGCTGTAAACATCCTCCTGCAAGTGCCTCTAGACACCTTCCTCCTGTCCACTGTTTGTGGAGAGGTTAAGTGAGTGCATTTAAATATAACCCCAAAGTTAAATTATCCTAGACCAATGGGCAAATTTTGTATTTGCTGCCCCAAATCACACTCAAGATTAAAATTGTCCTGAAGATTAATGTATTTCACAATTTTTAAATATGCTACTGAGAACTTGCTTGACATGCTTTAGCAGCTATGTGTTGCAACATCAACAGTCCTATTATTAATGCTAATGTGTTGCAATGAAGCAATAAAGTGGAATGTTTAATAATCAGAAAGCTACTGAAGGTGAAAAGGCAAAATTACTTCTGAAATATTTTATGACTCAGAAACATCTGGATAAAATCAACTGATATAATAACCTAACATAAATTTATTTTATGATAGCTTTCCATGGCTGTCAAAAGTTAAGCTTTGGCATTTATGTAATCTGTGAATTAGCATGTTTTGTATGAGTAAAGGGTATGTTTACACAATGCATTTATTCTCGGGAGATCGGTTGGTATGCATACTCCGTCACTTACAGTAGATTACACTCATAATCAGGTATTTTTGGATAGGCAAAGAAGTTGATTTTATAACTGCTGGTCCCCCTTCACAATGCGATCAGATTACAGAAGAATGGTCTCATCCCGAAACGTCAACCATTCCTTCTCCCCTGAGATGCTGCCTGGCCCGCTGAGTTACTCCAGCATTTTGTGTCTATCTTAGCTTTATTTTAATATCTCCCTTCTGATTAGGGAGATGTATGGAGCTGGGTACAACATTATTTGAAATGGGTCCAATCTATTGTTCAACCGGATGAGGTGCAAACTGAAGCTCAACTTGTAATTGTATCATAGTTAGAAAAGAAAATGATACAAAAAGCAAATATTACACAGCTTTTGGTGCTTAATTCTTACGCTAATTTTGATAAAGATGTTAATCTGCTTGTTCTTCAGATACAAACTGTTTGAGTTCACCAGCAGTTTCTTTTTATATTTTGGAAGGTATGTTTGCGTTATAATTGCCTTCTTCTCAATCATGAACGAAATAATTAAGGCTGCATGTGATCAGGACTGATGTCACTTTATTACCCTTTTTTTTTACAATGAAACAGACATTGTGAATTGCTTAGGGAAGGATTCATATTGTAGCAATGTTACAAAATTTTGAGATTTTAGAAATCAAGTCTGCAATTTATCCCATCAGATAAAGCATACAAAGAAGTTTAATTTGACACCTAATTCACTTTCATATCTTCAGTATTAAAAAAATTATGTCCATTTTCATACTCGGAAATTACCATCTTGTTCCCTATTGTTTTTCCATTGACAACACAAAAGCTGTGATCAAGGACAGTTCAAAGCCCATAACTTTCTTAAAAATTAAGAGAACTGAATGAAATTTACAGTTATTATACATTGAAGCATTCTGAAACAAATATGAAACAACCTTATTTGGATGACCTGAAATTAAAGCATATAATTAGTTAGTTATCCAATTGTAGCTAATTACAAAATTCAATTACTAGATCTCAACATCTATCCATTTCTTAAGAAAAGGTTAACACCTTTAAAAAGCCTAAGTGTCCAAATAACATTCACACAAGAATTCACAATATAACATGATTTTTAAATCTCTTTGTCATGAATTTATAGGCCAAATGGAAGGAAGTGTTTAATTCCTGCAAATTAATGGGAATTTAAATCATCTTACGAGTGGGATTTTGTGGAACACGCTTGTTTGGAACGTTGCGGTTGCAGTGAATTTAAACCCCATATCGGCAGGAAAAATACTGCCAGTTCGTATATTTACATAATCACATTTTCGCAACGTGAAATTTTGATTAAAGGCATCCTAAGAAGCAAGTTTATATAAAAAAATAAACGGCATACCTTGCCTTGTCCCCTACATGAGATCCGTCCCGTTGTCGGCGTTGACGGCATTTGAACATGATTTTAATTTTACTCCAACAATTTAATTATCTAGTGCTAATTTTAATAAACTTAATAAAACGGCAGTTGAACCAATTTTTCTTTAGCAACTAAACAGCCCGACAGAGATTGATTTGAATAGGCTGCAGAAAAATCGCATTTTAAACCCGCCCCCCTCTCAAAGGCGCCAAAGTCGTGCACAAGGGCAGTGGCAGAACTGCAGTGTCGCTGAAGGTAGGTTTTGTAACATACCTACACATTGCAGGACAGTTACTTTTCATCTGACAAGATTACTTTGGACAGCTGAGGATGTCCAGCATTCCCCATATTTAATATCAGAATTCCAATATCTACAATATTTTGATTTTGGAGGATTATCACAGGTTGGTGTAAAATAAAATGATGTAGATAAATAACAATGAAAGAGGTTACTTGGCATCTATAATATCCTTCTTCTGCTTCCTACCTCCCCACTTTTGGATTGAGGATGAGTTAGTTCAACTCCAGTTCCATGGATGACTGATTAGGCTAAAGATCAACCTCCAGACTGCCATGGATGGTTCAGGAGGTGCATAACTGGGGCGGACAGGCGGTATCAACTTCCTCAGTTCCAAGGATTGACTGATTAATTGAAAGATACCACAAAGAAACAGACTCTTTGACCCGCTGAGTCCACATCGATCATCGATCACCCATTCACACTAGTTCTATGTTATCGAAACATAAACATAGAAAATAGGTGCAGGAGTAGGCCATTCGGCCCTTCGAGCCTGCACCGCCATTCAATATGATCATGGCTGATCATCCAACTCAGTATCCCATACCTGCCTTCTCTCCATACCCCCTGATCCCCTTAGCCACTAGGGCCACATCTAACTCCCTCTTAAATATAGCCAATGAACTGGCCTCAACTGCCTTCTGTGGCAGAGAGTTCCACAGATTCACCACTCTCTGTGTAAAAAATGATTTTCACTAAACGCGAGACATTCTCTAATACAATTTAAAGTAATACATAGGTTTTGATTACGCCAAAACAAAATTGCATAAAATTTTTCAACATATCTCACGCCATGTCGCGCAAATGTCAACATTTAGAAGCTACGTTATCGCACATGTTTACAAACTGTACAAAAACATAAAAAATTTTGGGTAAAGTATTTTTCTGTATATTGCTTTGGAAGCTGTAACCCACACACCATATTGGATATCCAAACTCAAAATCTACAATACTCGGAATATTAGAATTAAATCAAACACTTAGAATAACATAAAATGAAACTTTATCGATACAGTTTAATAAAAGAGGTTACTTGGCATCCTAAATATTTTTCTGCTTCCCTACGGCCCCCACAATCAAAATGTGGATTATAGAAATGACGGAGACCTTAAACATGGAAGAAAGATCAGATTTTCCTGTTGGATGGTTCAGGAATTATTCGTTGGAACATGGTCTCCTTTTATTGATTGACTTAATTAGGGTCAGAATAGTTCAGCACAGGAACCTGACTAGACCCGCTGACTAAAGATTGGATGAAATGCTATACTTCGAAATGTACGAACATATCTCGAATGATGTTTTTAAACTCTAACAAATTTTTCCATTCTTATTCAATTACCTCTTCCACTCCTCTTCCCCATTTTTTATAATTTTAGTTTTCTTTTTCCTCAGTATCCCATCTCTCTATTTCTCTCTATCCCTTTAGCTCTATCTAGCCATAAAAAAAAAATCTAACGAAGAAAAATGCAAAAAGTATTGGCCTCAAATGTATTAATAACAGACAATATTATCAATTTAAAAATGATCTGTGTAAAAAAAAAAAAAAAAAAAAAAAAAAAAAAAAAAAAAAATGATTTTCTCATCTCAGTCCTAAAAGACTTCCCTCTTATCCTTTAAACTGTGACCCCTAGTTCTGGACTTCCCCGACATCGGGAATAATCTTCCTGCATCTAGCCTGTCCAACCCCTTAAGAAATGTTTAAGTTTCTATAAGATCCCCCCTCAATCTTCTAAATTCTAGCGTGTACAAGCTGAGTCTATCCAGTCTTTCTTCATATGAAAGTCCTGCCATCCCAGGAATCAGTCTGGTGAACCTCTCTGTACTCACTCTATGACAAGAATGTCTTTCCTCAGATTTGGAGACCAAAACTGTACGCAATACTCCAGGTGTGGTTTCACCAAGGTCCTGTACAACTGCAGTAGAACCTCCCTGTTCCTATACTCAAGAATACTGCTCTCATCCCACTTTCACATCCACTCGCTACAGAACAGGGGAAATTTACAGAAGCCAATTAATGTTTGAAGAAGGCTCGTGACCTGAAATTTCACCCATTCCTTCTCTCCAGAGATGCTGCCTGTCCCGCAGAGTTACTCCACTATTTTGTGTCTATCTTCGGTGTATACTAGCATCTGCAGTTCCTTCCTACACATAACCTACAAGTGTGGGAGGAAACCGGAGCACCCGGAGGAAACACACGCGGTCACAGGGAGAGCATGCAAGTTCCACACACAGAGGGCCCGAGATCAGGATCCAACCCGCATTTCTGGTGCTGAAAGGCAACAGCTCTACCAGCAGCCCCAATTTATCCATTCAAATAAAGCCTCTCCTCTCTGGAATAATCCTAGTAAATCTCTTCTGCCCCCAGCTAAACACTTCACATCTTCCCTAAGGTATGGTACATGGAACTGCATACACAATTCCAGTTGTTTTTTCTGAAGATTTGTCATGATTTTCCAGTCTAATATATGTTGCCTGTATTTAGAAAACCAGAATATTTTTTAATCGTTTTCTCAAGCTGCCCAATCACTTTCAATAATTTATTTCAGTGTATCCATGTGGAGAATTGTTATTGCATATTTTCTACCATTGTGTTTTCTAGTTCATGTAACATTCCTCTTTCTCATAGAATCATACAGCATGATAACAGGCCCTTCGGCACAACCTCATGCCCCATTTACATCAGTCCCGACTGCCCCCATTTGATCGATCTATCTATCTATACATCCATCCGTCCGTCCGTCCGTCCATCCATCCATCCATCCATCCATCCATCCATCCATCCATCCATCCATCCTATCCATCCATCCATCTATCTATCTATCATCTATCTATCTATCTATCTATCTCTAAAACTCTGATCTTGTGCTCTTCCGGTTTGTGATTCTTCTATTTGCGCAAAAACTGTACGCGATAGCGCTACGATTTTTCTCCAGGTTACTTGCCATTCTCCTGTGCCACGGTAACTCACCCCCACGGCCTTCACGGAGGAGATTTTCTCCACCAGCTCCTCCCACCTCCTCTCCCTCTATTCCCCCTCCCCCATCATGATGAACACAGTCTCCATCCCCCCCCCCCTCCCCACAGGCCCACAGCGAGCAGGCGGGCACGTAGACGGGTGGGCAGGGCGGGGACGGGCCGAGCGGCAGCAGCGGGCGTGCGGGCAGGGCAGGGATGGGTCCACTACTCAAAAAAGTAGTAGTAGGTCAAGGGTAATCCTCAGCGCCATTTCCGTAACCGGCTTCCGTCTCCGCTCCAATCTATGATCTTTGGTCATGGCGTCCGCTCTATGATCTTTGGAGTGGACTATCTTGCTCCGCTGTATGATCTTTGGGTTACACCGAAGCTGACACAAAAAGCTGGAGTAACTCAGCGGTTCAGGCCAGGCAGCATCTCTGGAGAGACTGAATGAGTGACGTTTCGGGTCGAGACCCTTCTCATCCAGGTGTTAGATAAAGTTAATTATTTTTCGTTACCTATAATTGTACCGTGCTCTAAAACTGAAGACACTAGCTTCAGCTCCGAGCTCAATATCTATGAAATTGTTGCAATGCAGAACACAGTTCTGAATCACTAAAGACCAATGCATTTCATCTGCCCAAGTGCGTGCCACATGCAGAACTGGCGCGGTTCATAATGGATCGTATTGGGAGTCTAAAATCAAATTATAATCTGATGCTTCTTGCAGCAGTTTCTTGATTGTGAATTAGGAATTGATGCACTCAGGACATTTTTCCTTGATTTTTGTTTTGGGAAAATATAATTGGTTTCTATTTTAAATGGTTTACACCGTTAACTAATCACAACAAGTAAACTCTTTTAAAAACATGTTGTTCCTGCAATTTATTATTTACGCGGTTAAAAAAAATATATATGAATACCAATTAGCAGAATATAGGGTAACCAGCTATGACCATGTGTGACTAATTATTTTACAGCAAATAAATATCTAGATTTTAAAACGCAGGCATTTTAAGTGTCGGATTACAGTAACGGTGCCTCAACATTACATGCTCCATTTCTCTACAAATCTCCCAAAATGCTACCCATAATTAAAAAAATATTTCGAATTCCATGTAAACGTCTATCACTTTTATTTATTCGACCCAAAATGAAAAGTCAACATGTTGATAAAATGCTAATCATTACAAGCTTTTTTGGTTGTTTGTGGCAAGAATCTTCATGTTGTATTGTCATTTGCCTTTACACGCATTAAAACGAATAAGAAATAACTCTACTGGGCTAAGTGCAGCGAGATTCGGAATTGCTGTATTTTTCACCCATTCAAACGGGCCCCAAAGCATCGTGTGCGCCGATTTTAGAAACTGTCATATGTATGAAAACAGGGGAATGAAGCATGTATTTACTGGTGATTAATACACCCCAGGATCGGTTTCAACGCGGGATGAAGTTAAGTACATAAACTGGAGCCAGGTGCATTAATCATCCTTGAACACACGCTGTTGCATTTCGATTGCCAATTGTACCCTCGACTGGACAGACTGATGTGTGTATCGGAAAGAACCGAAGATAGACACAAAATGTTGGAGTAACTCAGCGGGACGGGCAGCATCTCTGGAGAGAATGAATGGGTGACCTTTCGGGTCGAGACCCTTCTTCAGACTGAAAGGCTTGGGAAAGGGACCTGTCCCACTGAGTTACTCCAGCATTCTGTGTATATCTTCAGTTTAAACCAGCATCTGCTGTTCCTTCCAAAGCATTGCCTTTTCCTTCATGCCATTTTTAATTCGAATTGTAGATAATGCAGGCCATTGAAATATTGCTCTGACAGCATGCAAACATTTGCTAAAATTAATTCCATCCTGGGCTGTAAGCCAAAGCTCTCCTCCTTCCTCCTCAAAAAAGACAATGGTTGCATGCTCCGATTCCATTCTAAGTTAGTATTTCAGAAACTTTTCAATTACCACACCAAATCATTCCCTTGATAGTTTTCCTCATTTCTATTTACAAATAAAGAAACCAACCCGACCCGACCCCGCTCTATGATCTTTGCTGATTACACATTCCACGGAAGTCGGGTCGGGTTTGCTAAAATGGTAGACGTCCCGCCCCGTTCCGTACTACAGGTTAGTCCATTGGATTTTGCAGGAGTGGACCATCTTGCTCCGCTATATGATCTTTGATCTAAACCACGGCTCACAATGAATGACCTGTGAAGGAAGGAACTGCAGACGCTGCTTTTTATGGATGGATGGAGGGAGTGAGGGGGTGACTGAGCATAGGGGAAAGGGGAGGGAGGGAGAGGTGAGGGTGGGATTGGGGGAGGAGAGGTGGAGAGGGGAAAGATCCTGGGTGGTGAGGAGGGAGAGTGGGGGGGGGGGGGGGGGTTGAGGTCAAGAGGAAGGGGTAGGGAGGGAGAGAGGGAAAGTGGGGGAGGTGAGGAAAGTGAAGGGAGGACGGGGAATAGAGGGAGAGGAGGGAGAGGTAGGGAGTGGGGAATAGAGGGAAAGGAGGGCAGTGGGGGAGGTCATGAGGGATAGTGGGGGTACAAGGGAGGTGAGGAGTGGGGGATAGAGGGCTAGGAGGGGGGTAGGGAGGGGAGAGGAGTTATGGAGGGAGGAAGTGACTGAGGGTAAGGGAAAGGAGATGGAAGGAGAGGTGAGGGAGGGATTGGGGAGGGGAGGAGGAAAAGGGAAAGAAGAGGATGGCGAGGGAGTGCTGGGAGATGAGGGGAAATGAGCCGTGCCTACGCAGTTGGGGGCTATGCGTGAGTGGTGCAATATTGCATTGGCGGGACTGGTTGCATTGGGGGAACGGGTGAGTGGTGGAATATTGCATTGGGAAACGGGTTGCATTGGGGGACCAGGCCTCCCGTGTGACAGGGACCCAAAGGGTTCCACTTAGTCTAGTATCCCTCTAAACCTATCCCATCCATGTACCTGTCCAAATGTCCCTTAAACACGATGATAGCACCTGCCTCAACTACTTTTTCTGGCAGCTCGTTCCATACACCCACCAACCTTTCTGTAAAAAAAGTTATCCTCTCGGATTCCTATTAAATCTTTCCTCCTTCACCTTAAACCTTTGCCCTCTTGATTACCTTACTCTAGTCAAAAGACTGTGCATTTATCCAATCTATTACTCTCATGATATTGTAACCTCCATAACTCCCTGGAGAGAGACCGCTTGTCCGGTAGGCGGCGCGGCTCTGGCCAGCAGCAGCAGCCTCTGCAGTCTGTCCGCGTTTTTATTATTTTCTGTCTGTGTTTTAATGTAGTTTTTGTTATTTTTTGTTGGGGGTGTGTGTGTGGGGGGGGGGGGGGGGTGGGTGGGGAGGGGGGGGGGGGGGGGAAACTTTTTAAATCTCTCCCTGCACTGGAGACCCGACCTTTTTCTCGTCGGGTTTCCGTTGTCATTGGGGCCGCAACGAGGAGCGGCCTCCAACAGGAAAAAGCCGGGGACTCTGGTGCTACTCACCGTCGCCGTCGCGGAGCTGGCCGAGACCGGAGCGGGTGGAGTGGTGGAGGAGCGCTGCTGCTGCTGCTGCCGATGCCGCTGCTGAGTCGGAGGCTGCTGCTGCGGGTCTGCGGACAGCGGCGCCGGGAGCCCGCGGATCCCTGGAGAGAGACCGCTTTTCGGGGCTCCTGCAACGGCGAATTCTCCCGCCCGTGTTGCGGGGTTGAAGAGCTCCTGGAGCGGGGCCTCACTACACCGCCCCGCGCGGCTGGAATGACCGCGGGACTTTGCGAGCGCACACCGGGGGCTCCAACACCAAGACCCGGTGTGCGACCTCGCACCCCCCGGCGTGGCTTTAATGGCCGCGGGACAATCGCCATCGCCAGCCGGGGGCTTTGACTTTGACTCCGACATCGGGGGGGGGGGGGGAGTGCAGGGGGGAGATAAGTTTTTTTTTGGCTTTCCATCACAGCTATGTGATGGATGTTTATGTAAAATGTAATTATGTTGTGTCTGGGTCTATTTGTGTGTAATGTATGGCTGCAGAAACGGCATTTCGTTTGGACCTCTAGGGGTCCAAATGACAATTAAATTGACTCTTGACTCTCCCTTGACCACCCTCATCCTCCTGTGCTTCAAGGAATAAAGTCCAAGCCTGCTCAACCTCTCTCTATAACTCAGCTGTAGTTGAATGTCCAAAAGTTACGCAATGTGAGATATAGGCAACTTAGTCTGGGGAAAAAATATTAACATCAGTAACTTTGTTCAAATTTAAGGGTTTTATTGAAAAAGTGTTTGGCACAGTTTAATGGAATATTTAGTTTGGTGCCTGTGGGGAACTAACACTTGCTAATAACTTATAAATCAATTTAGATTATGTTAAGGTGAACGAATGCCAGTGACACTCGATATTGCCATACATTTTAAGTTCTACCCTTCAATTCTTCAGGCATTAATATAAGTTACTCTAAAAAACTAATTAAAGTTGCTTTTAAAAAAAAGTTATATGAGGTCAAAAACTAGATGTTGGCAACAAAGCAGAAAGAAACATGCCATGCAACTGAAAGTAAGATATTGATCATGATACGATATGATAGAACTTGTAGGTGGTGAATCTATGGAATTCTTTGCCGCAGAAGGCCGTGGAGGTAAAATCAGTGGATATATTTAAGGCAGAGATAGATAGATTGTTGACTAGCACGGGTATCAGAGGTAATGGGGAAGAGGCAGGAGAATGGGGTTAGGAGTAGTTAGATTAGCCATGATTGAATGGCGGAGTAGAATTGATGGGCTGAATGGCCTAATTCCACTCCTATCGCTTATGATCTGATGTACTTTCTTTATCCCAGGAGGAAAATTGGTCCGTCAACAGTCATAAAATACATCAAGATACATGAAACATGAAATTAAAGTGACAAGTATAAAATCCAGGATTGGGGATGTCAAAGAGGGGGGGGGGGGGGGGGGGGGGGGGGGGGGGGGGTCAGTCTACCCCATGACTGAAGGGGGAGGAGTTGTACAGTTTGATAGCCACAGGGAAAAAGAATCTCCTGTGGCGATGGCTATGATGATCAGATGACTAGTTTCTGCAAACTAGGCAGAAAGAGACATATGTCCCTCTGATTAAAATCCAGCTTGATTTGCCATTTGGATCAATTAACAGTGTGCCATGGCCAAATAAGTCAACCGCTGTGTGATATACGGCACGGAATATTTAGATATTTGAAGTACAAGCTGGAACCAGTATCTGTGAGGAGAATAGATGAGTTGCCCTTCTTGATATGAACTTCTCATCTGAATTCAAAGACTTTGCAGATGAATTACATTTGGAAATGATTAGAACAGGAGGAGACAAGGAAAATGAATACACATACTAATTGCCCCCCCCTAATAGCAAACAGTGATAGAGGGACAGATAACAAGTAGACAGATAACCTTGGGTGCTGTCTGTGTGGAGTTTGCACATTCTCCCTCTCCCTCAAGGTTCTCTGGGTGCTCCGGGTGCCTCCCATGTCCCAAGAAAAAGTTGGTTCAGTAGGTTGATTGGCCTCTGTAAATTGCCCCGAAGGTGTAGGAAGTGGATCAGAAAATGGGATAACATGGAGCTCATGTGAATGGGTGATCGATGGTCCACGTGGGCTCAGTGGGCTGAATGGCCCGTTTCAATGCAGTATCTACCAATCAATCAATCAAACAATTACCATGAGGCCAAATCAACAGGGTTATCTTAGTGAATTTCTAACTTCCCCAATATTGACTGGAACTTGCTCAGTGCCAAAGGCTTAGATGGGACAGAATTTGTTCGGTGTCCCCACGAGGATTTCTTGAGACAGGATGTGGATACTCCAACCAAAGAAGGGAACGTATGGACTTTGTGTTGCGAAATGAGCCTGGCCAGATAACTGGTATTTCAGTGGAAGAGCATATTAAGGTTAGTAATCACAACGATACATTTCTAGATTTTTTTAATAGGGAGAAGGTTGGACCTTGCGGGTAGGTACTAAATTGGAGGTAAATTACAATGTTATTGGGCAGGAACTTGAGAGAGAACATTGGGAGCAGTTGTTATTGGGCAAGTCCACATCTGATATGGGGTAGTCCTTTAAAACCAATTGATTGAAGTTCCGGACTGGCAGGTTCCAGTAAGGAGGAGGGATAAGGATGGCAAAGTAATGCCCCTGTCCCACTTAGGAAACCTGAATGGAAACCTCTGGTGACCTTGCGCCCCACCCAAGGTTTCCATGAGGTTCCCGGAGGTTTTGGTCACTCTCCCTAATGGTCGAAAGTGGTTTCCGCGTGGCCGAGGCTTCTTCTATGTTCCATCGATTATTTCAACTAAATCAAAACCGGCCTCGACTAAAATAGGTTGCCGTTTGGTCGAAGCCAGTGGAGGGGGGTCGCTATTTATTTACAGGCAGTCGAAGGCAATCTCCTTCACTGACCGGCTATTTTGATTGGTTCTTTGGAGTTTCACGACCTAGAAGGACCCACCGGAAGGTAAAATGCCCGCTAAACTTTATTAAACTTCTTAAAACTGTCTCTACTCCTTCTCCCCCTCCCTTCTCCCCACTTATCTCCCCCTTCTCCCCTTTCTCTTCCCCTTTCTCTTCCCCTTCTCTCTTCCTCTTCTCTCTCCCCTTCTCTCCCCCTTCTCTCCCTTCTCTCCCCCCCTCTGTAAAGGACTTACCGTGCTCTGTGGCATCCGTTTTACCTTCCCCTTCATCGCGCAGACAGCGCTCCTCAGCTGTCCATGGCCCCCAACTTTGCGATGTGTGTGTGTGTGTGCGTGTGTATGCGTGTGTGTGTGTGTGTGCATGTGTATGCGTGTGTATGTGTGTGTGTGTGTGTGTGTGCGGTCGGTAGCAAAGATCCTATAGGATCTTTGGTCAGTAGATGCAGCTCACACTTCGGTCGAGGCTTTCCAGGCGAGTGACCAAAACCTCTGGTGACTCATGGAAACCTTGGGTCACGGGCAAGGTCACCAGAGGTTTCCGTTCAGGTTTCCTAAGTGGGACAGGTGCATAAAGGAACCATGGATGACCAAAGGGTTTGCAAATTTGGTCAAAAAGAAAAAGGAAGCGTAGGTAAGGTTTAAGAGGCTGGAATCAGACAGGGCCTTTGAAAAATATAAAGAAAGGAAGAAAGAGCTCAAGAGGACAAAATGGACCACAAAATGGTTTTGGCAAATCGGGTTAAAGAAAATCCCAAGGCCTTTTAGCCTACAGGAGAAACAAAAGAGTAACCTGGGAGAATGTAGGATCCCGGTCAAGGATAAAGGAGGGTCTTAGGGTCAAGGGATGTAGGCGAGGTACTAGACAAATACTTTGCATCTGTTTTCACTAAGATGAAGGACATGGAGGACAGTGAGATCAGTGTGGTGAAGATGCAAGGGCAGTTTGAGATTAAAGAGGAAGAGGTATTTGGGATCTTGAAGAGCATTAAGACGGGTAACTTCCCAGGGCCTGATGGGTTCTAAGCCAGGTTATTGAGAGAAGCAAGACAGGAGATTGTGGGACTCTTGATGAAGGGCTTTGCATCTTGTCCTGATGTCCCAGAGTTCTGGAGTGTAGTTGATATTGTTCTTTTGTTTAAGAAGAAAAGTAGTGAGAATCCATAAAAATTATAGGCCAGCTACATGTCAGTAGCAGGGAAACTATTGGCGAGGATTCTTTGGGATCGGATTTAGAGGAGAATGGGTTAATTATTAACAATCTGGATGGTTTTGTACATTGCAGGTCATGTCTTACTAACTTGATCGAGATTTTTGATGAGGTGATGAAGGTGATCGATGAGGATGATGAGTGCTTGGAATGCAGGGATGGTTTTGGAGGTAGATGTGATAGTGGCATTTAAGAGACTTGGATAAGCACATGGATATGTAGGGTATGGAATAGTATAGATTATGTGTAGGCAGATAAGGGTTGGCATTAAGTTCAGCACAAACATTGTGGGCCAAAGGGCATGTTCCTGCGCTGTGCTGTACTGTCCCATGTTCTATGACCTATTAAATGCTTAATTGCAAAATAAGAGATGGCATGCTGTGGAAGGAAGGCAATAAGGGGTTTATAAGGGGAAAATAAAGACATTTACAAGACACGGATGCCAAGAAATAATTTTGCATTACACATTTTTCTTGTTTATTGTGCAAAGGAATTTCATCAAAAATTTACTGCATAGTTTTTGTAGAACACTTTATTTCTCCTCATTCCTTAATGTGCACGATACATTTACACAATTTGATTGTAAGGGAAAAAAGTCATTTGTGTGTTTACCTTACCTGGGTTAACTCTGTTGCACTTGAAATCTTGGGAATCATGCAGAATTAAATATTGTTGCTAGGGTCTCAGGCACCAAACATACATTGACCCCCACTCACCCAACCCATATCTCACCAATACAGTATGTGCTGTGAAGCAGGGGATAATTTATTGGCCCTGGGGTATGGCCGTGGCAGAATAGGTTGGAATAGCAAGATAGAAGAGCACCATGGTGTAACTAGTAGAGCTACTGCCTCACAGCGCCAGAGACCCCAATATGACCCTGATTTCAGGTATAGAAACATAGAAATTAGGTGCAGGAGTAGGCCATTCGGCCCTTCGAGCCTGCACCGCCATTCAATATGATCATGGCTGATCATCCATATCAGTAAGTGGAAAAGTATAACATAGGATGAGTGTGAATGGGTGATCTTTGTTCAGCGTGGACTCGGTGGGCCAAAACGGCAGTTGCCATGCTCTACAACTAAACTAAACTAAACTAAACTAAACTAAACTAAACTAAACTAAACTAAACTAAACTAAACTAAACTAAACTAAACTAAACTCAACTAAACTCAACTAAACTAAGCAGATGCACTATACAAATCTGGCAAAAATGATCCAGCAGAAAGAACAAAGGCAGCTGGATATCAAGGCAGTGGCAAATACTCTGTTTTGCTTCTGCAGGTATACAGTTGAGAGCATATTGAATCGTTACAGGTCAGGTCGGGGGGAGTTCCCTCCGCGCAGGTACCATGTAATCCCGTGCTACCTGCTCCATGGTCGGATAGTCGGCGACGAAACCCTCCCCCACCTTGTTTGCCAGGTGTGGAGGGGGCTGTGGACCCCCAGCAGGACTATAAACAAGACCTGTCAAAGGGCAGATGAGCTTCTAGTGGGCCAATGGCCATCCACACTTCAGTAGAAGTTGCGATCACTGTCATACTTAGCATTGTAAGGAATGATGTCGAAGCACACTCACCAAAATCCTATACTTCCAGCGGCAGAAGTCCGCCGGAACTAAAGGACAGAGATGTTTGGTGCGTCCGTCACCGTTCCCATTGGAAACCAGCACCACTGCACCTCAACGATGATGAAGGAATCACGGCCTGGTTCGGCAACTTGAGCACCAAGGAATGAAAGAGTTTACATGAAGTAATGGACACTTCCTGGACCATCACAGGTACAGATCTCCTCACCATTGAAGGGATCTGTAGGAGGCGCTGTCTCAAAAAGGCAGCCAGCATTACCAAGGACTCACATCACCCTGCCCATGCTCTCATTTTATTTCTGCCACCAGGAAGAAGGTAGATGAGTCTGAAAACCGTAACCTTCAGGTTCAGGAACAGCTTCTTCCCAACCACCATCAGTCTATTGAACACCACAACCACCAACTAAACGTGGAACTATGACCTGTCTTGGTTACACTAGGCACTTTGGGCTTTTGTTTTGTTTTGTTTTGCACTAATATTGGGGTTTTTATTTGTTTAACTTTTTTTTGTTTATTTATTATGTTAGCTATTGAGTACTGTGTGTACAGATCTGTTATCCTGCTGCAAGTAAGAATGCCATTGCTCCCAGTCAATACATATAGAGTCATAGGGTCATATATTGTGGAAACAGGCCCTTCGGCCCAACTTGCCCAAACTTACCATTCAGCCTAACGTGTCCGTGCTGCAAAATATTGTCAAACCAAGCTAATCCCATTTGCCCACGCATGGCCTATAGCCCTCTAGATCTTTCATATCCATGTACCTGTCCAAATCTCTCTTAAATGTTGCTGTTCTATCTCCTCAATTACCTAATCTGCTGCTTTTCCCATATACCCATCTCCCTCTGTCTGAAAACCTGCCCCCTCAGATTCCCATTAAATCCCTCTCACTTGAAACTTACTCCCTCTAATTCTTGATTCCAATGCCCTGGGTAAGAGCCTCTGTACATTTACTCTGTCCATTCCCCATTGACTTTATACACCTTTATAATACCATCTCTCAGCCTCATGTACTCTATGAATAAAGTCCTGGCCTGCTCAGCCTCACCCTATAACTCAGGCCCTCGTGTTCTGGCAACATCCTCGTAATTCTTCTTTGCACTCTTTCCAACTTAATGGCATCTTTCCAATAGCAGGGTGACCAAAACTGAACACAATATTCCAACTGCAGCCTCACTAACATCTTGTACAACTGTAACATAATGTATATCAATATCTGTACTCAGTTCCCCTACGCCCCCCAAAGCTTTCTTCACCACCCAACCTAGCTGCAAAGCCATTTTCGGGGAACTGTGTACTTGCCCTCCTTAATTCCTCCTCCCAACAACACTCGCTAGTGCCCTACGTTTACTGTGTAGGTCCTGCCCTCTTCGACTTCCCAAAATTCAGCAGCTCACACTTATCTGAATTAAACTCAGCCCATTTACCCACTTGATTGTTGATAAACATCCTCATTGTTTTCAATACCACATATTTTGTCAACAAACATTCTCATCCAATAGAAGGAGGATGGTGATCAAGTCAGTGTAATCAAGCATCCCACTTCAAACGAGGGAGGCATGTGTTGAAATTGGGAGCAAGGTGAGTTTACCTTTCTTCAACTCAAAGCGTTGGGCAAGATGGAGACCCTCTCATAGGGGGTGCATCAAATTCTACACGGAGCACAATGACTGCCTTTTCATTTGCTTTTTTCTCATTATGGCCTAGCTGCACAAAGCGTTTTTTTTTTGGAGAATGATGTGTGACATCTTTATTGTGCCTTCGCCGATGCAGAGGACAGCTCTACTTATCCGCTAAGTAGACAAGTAGGCTATTATCTAGAAACATAGGCTATCCTCGAGCCCACACTGAGACATTCTTATTCACACAAGCAGAACTAAAATGGTGGACAGGAAAGGAATGACTGGTTCTTGTTCCATGTTAACATCAGGCTTTTGTGCATCATGAACTCAACCCATTTCCCATTGGTACATTCCAAACCAATCAAACAATTGGCCAAAGGAGGCTAAATGCTGATTGATAAAACCCGAACAAGGGGTCATAGTTTAAGGATAAATCGGAAGTATTTTAGGACTGAGATGAGAAAATCATTTTTTACACAGAGAGTGGTGAATCTGTGGAATTCTCTGCCACAGAAGGTAGTTGAGGCCAGTTCATTGGCTATATTTAAGAGGGAGTTAGATGTGGCCCTTGTGGCTAAAGGGATCAGGGGGTATGGAGAGAAGGCAGGTACAGGATACTGAGTTGGATGATCAGCCATGATCACATTGAATGGCTGTGCAGGCTCGAGGGGCCGAATGGCCTACTACCTGCACCTATTTTCTATGTTTCTATGCAATGGATAAATAAACATTTTTTAAGGAAGGCAGCAGTGAATCGGTGCATTCCCCTAAACGTTGCCTATCTTTTTCAGTGTTGTCAGACAGTGTTGTCTAATCACTTGTCTAACTTCTTGTTTAAGCCGTAAATATTGCAGTACTCATTCTATATTGTAAGTGGGATTGTATTAGATGGTCAACATGGATAATGCAGAACAAAAAGCCTGTTCCTGCACTGAATGACTCCATAATATTACCAATATGTTAAAGCTGCTGTAAAATTAGAGGTCTTGAGAGATGTTCTACTCTTGGGATGCAAAGTAAATACCCGAAGCAGTATCTGGATTGGTTATTTATTTTTCCGCCTGCAGAGCATGGCAGGGCAACATCTGACACCATTGTATTCTATTCATAGCACACACAACACCCAGACTGACTACATTGATTAATAATACATATTCCTTGCTGACGAGTGGGGAATTGGTGTGGAGAGACCATGAGCAGAGTGGCAAAGCTGTGAACATGCCTGTAATATTGTACAAGCTACACCGCATGTGCAAAACTAGTTTATGGGCATTTGTTCCAGTGCTGTTGAGTTCACCCCCTTTGTATAAATTTGTAACAGTAAAACCAAATTATATTACAGAACCACTTTATTGAAAATAATTCTTTAATATAAATGGGATGTGAGCGAAAGTGTTCATTTAAAGCCAAATGGTGTTACATTAAAGGCAGTTGTGTGTCAACTTCAATGTGATTGAGATTGCTCAAACTCATTTAACTTTCATCCATTAGGCTGGATTTGAGTTAGAGCAGTATTTGTAACTGTAGAACTGTAGAACAGTTCACTTCTAACTAAACACATACATGCTGCCGATCCTATGCCCAGAGTGCTGTCAAAAACATCAGTAAGTTATTATGATTGTGTAAAAAAATATTTTATGATGTTTCCTTCCAGCACCTCATACCCCTAGCAATTCTCTCCTTTGCAACCACTTCACCACCACATCACTCAACGGTCCATACCCCCAATTCCTCACCACCTCTGTGAACTGGAATTACCCTGAGGTCCTTGAAAATAAGAAGAAAACCTTTTGGTTATGTTTGTCGTTGGCTAGCCATGCACAACCAATTTAATGCATGTTCACAAGCAACAATGTGTATCTAGCCCAGATTACCAAGGTAGGTAATTCAAGCCATCTTGCATTTTAAAATGCAGGAAACAAGTTGGATAGATATCTATTGAGACTGTAATTATGGGTTTCAAGAGTTTGCAAGGTGCTAGTCTTCCTAATAGTGGATGGTGCAGGTAAATTCACAGACTCTGGATTGTTAGTAAGGAACTTTCTTTAATGATATTGGGTTAAAACAGCACTGTTCCTTAATTGCCCCTATAACTATGATTGTACTCAAAGTTATCCAAACATATCTGCACATTGGCAATGAATATATAGCCTGGAAGTTAATTTTGGTTCATATATTTTAGTTCATGCATCAAGTGAACATTTCTGTACCTGAACGTTGCTGGTTTGTGGGTTTTTCTTTTGCTTATCCTATTTATCAACCATATCTCCAACACAATAATCCTATCCAAAATCATCTGCAAACTCAGAGCCTAGGAATCAGCACCACCCTACCCAACCCCTGCCACAGGATCTTTGACGTCCTGACCCACCGACCACAATCAATGAAATTAGGTGACAACACCTCCTCCACAATAATTCTGAACACCTGTGCCCTGCAAGAATGTGTTCTCAGTCTCATAGCACCCCCTGCACACTCACGACTATGCAGACAAATTTGGTTCCATCTGCAAGAGTGCAAATAACAACGCCATAGTGGGCCGCATCATTAACAATGATATGAAGAACTACAGGAAGTAGATAGAAAACTTAGTAACATGGTGTCAGGATTACAACCTCTCCCTCGATGTCAGCAAGACAAAGGAGCTAGATGGCAACTTCAGGAAACATGGTGGAGTATATGCCCCAATCAGCATTTTCCTTCGGAGTCACGTGAGTGACTATGTGAAGAACCCCACCAGGACGCACGCATGTCATATCGCTACATGCATTGCAACGAGTCACAGCAGGGGGAACAACGATCCCCTTAGCGGCAGAATTTGAAAGCCGGGAACAGCAGGTAAGGAGACTCTGCGTTCCTTCCACTTACCTTAGAGGTGGAGACATGGACCAGATCCACGAAGGCTGCGAAAAAGCTGGCGGGGGAGAACCGCGGAGTTGCGGGCAGCTGGCAGCAGCAGCAAACGGCACGCCAATCTCCCGTAATGGGAACAGCTGTGCCGACTTCGTTCCTGCACCGGCCACAGCCAGGGGTAGAGTGAAGCAAAAAAAAAAAACTAACAGAGTCGTTGATTCTGATGAGTCCGACTCTGAATAGCTGCGAGCGGCCAGTGCCCGTGAGCATTGGGGTCGGTTGGAGCGGCTTCAGGAGCAGCCACGAGTGGCCAGTGCCCGTGAGCATTGGAGCCATTTGAAGCGGCTGGGAGGACAGGAGCAGCCGCGAGCGGCCAGTGCCCGAGAGCATTGGAGCCAGTTGGAGCGGCTGCAGGAACTGGAGCAGCTCCAAAGTGACAGGCTCCGTGAGATGGAGACTAGTTGGAGCGGCTTCAGGCAGCTAGTAAGCCCGACAGGCCAGTGCCCGAGAGCATTGGAGGGCTGCACAGGCTTTCTCCCTCATCAGCCGGGAGTACAGGGGGTCAATTCTGGGCTGACCCTGAAGAGGGGCTGTGCAGAACAAATACCCCTAGTGACACATGGGGTGCAAGAGAAACCTATGGGCAGCTATAAGGTACAGCAGTACCAGTTGCATTCAACCCATCAGAGGGGAAACAGGGGGTCAATTCTGGGCTGACCCTGAAGAGAGGTGTGCAGAAAATACCCCTAGTGTGCATGGGGTGCAAGAAAACCTATTGGATATGGTGTTCCAGTTTATTCAACCCAACCAAACTGGCCAAAACCTGGAGCCTAAAATAGCTGCAAGTATCGACTAGTCATTCAACCAGCTATAAGGACAGGCATTATTGGACACCACAGCAAGCCACTTACCACCAGGGAACTGCAAAACACTGAATGTTCCCAGTGTCAACCATTGTATTTGAAAACATGTCGGAGCCTCAATCAGAGCCAGGGACTTGAAACTACAGAAAGTTCTGAAAGTCCTAACCACGGGAAGTACGGTTTTCGCCCGCACAATAAACGAAAAAGACATGACACAAGATCACCAGGATGCACTGGCTTTATTTTGCAACTACCAATATAAGTAAACAGCATTAGGAAGAGTGCCATCCAACCGGCTTTAGACCCTAATTTGCAGGCCTATGCAAACCTGGAACCTCCAAACCACCAATATTACTATTTGGAGGCAACTTATCAAAACAGGCAAAAGAACTTGACGAAGAGGGTAAAACCCTGGGGCTCATTAAAGCAATGTCTAATAACTACTTCGGCCAGAAACAGCATCCCTACGCACCACCAGTCGGCCAAGACAAACTGGTGAAAGCTGGAAGGCCAGGAACACTCAACATCGGTCTATTTTAGGCCACGGTCCAGACCGGCCTTCCTGGGAAATGCACTAACCCTCAACACCAACCCAACTACAGATCCAGACACCGGCGCCTCAACGTCCACAGAGGATGCCGAAAAAGTAACAAACCTACCAATAGTAACTATAGAAACATAGAAATTAGGTGCAGGAGTAGGCCATTCGGCCCTTTGAGCCTGCACCGCCATTCAATATGATCATAGCTGATCATCCAACTCAGTATCCTGTACCTGCCTTCTCTCCATACCCCTGATCCCCTTAGCCACAAGGGCCACATCTAACTCCCTCTTAAATATAGCCAATGAACTGGCCTCAACTACCCTCTGTGGCAGAGAGTTCCAGAGATTCACCACTCTCTGTGTGAAAAAAGTTCAACTCATCTCGGTTTTAAAGGATTTCCCCCTTATCCTACCTATGGAGGGTAGGTGGGTCTGGTTCCTTATGAGGTTCGTGGGAGATTACAATTCTATCTGGCTGCATGGAAATAAATTAACTACCGATACTTATATTTTCAGAAGTATAGGGTTATACCATAGAATTTATACAAAAACATAACCCTCCAGTTCAGCATGTACCGAACCGAATGTTCGTGCTTACAGGCAAAGAAAAATCAAAACGCATGCTGAACTACAGTATCCATATAAAAAGGAGTAATGGAGGAAACCCAACACGAATCACAGGAATTCGTGTCCAAAATCTTTATCATAAACAAGATGGTGGTTGCCGCATCATCATAGATTTGACTAATTTGAATACTTTCGTACTATATATTCATTACTAGATGGAAACCTTTGTTACTGCAATGTAATTGATTTCCTAAGGTTACTACATGGCAAGCATTGATTTAAAGATGCTTACTATACAGTACCTATTAGAGGTGACCACAGATGTTATTTAACACAATGGATCATCTGGGGTTCACCCTTAACTCAGTTCACATGTCAGTGACTTTGCCGAAAGAAAAGGTTACAGCCTTAATGGAGGCTTGCAGCAAAATCATTGACATCACAAAACCACCCATCAGACTGGTAGCAAGAATAATTGGTAATAGTGGCTGCGTTTCCAGCCACACAAATCGGACCTTTACATTATCAAAAATTACAGAGGGCAAAATACGAACACTCAAAAATTATGGTGGTTATTTTGACAGACCAATGAAGCTACCAACAGAGGCCATAATGGAACTAAAATGGTGGAAAGATAACATTAGGCATTGTTCCAATCCAAACATTATCAGCAACCCGTCTATGGTACTACATACTGATGCCAGTGCACTTGGTTGGGGTGCTACCAATTCCATCTCCAGCTGTGGGGGAGATGGAATGCACAGGAGGCATCATTATTACTGGGCATAAGCTACCTGGGAATGTTAACTGCATTCCATGGCCTTAAGTCATATTGTTCTGGGTTAAATCACCAGCATGTTAGACTACAAATTGACAACACCACCGTGGTAGCATATATCAGCCATATGGGTGGAAACAAATCGACATCATGTGACAATCTGGCCAACACAATTTGGCAATAGTGTATCCAGAGAGATTTTGGATATCAGCTACCTACTTACCAGGTAAACTAAATTTAGTGGCAGACACCAGGTCACGCAAATTCAATGAAAACACTGAATGGATGTTGGATAAAAATGTATTTGTTGAAATTACAGCACGGTATGGAACACCAGATATCGACCTATTCGCATCCAGGCTCAATCACCAGTTATCGAATTATGTTCATGGGAACCAGAACCTGGGGCAGCGGCAACAGATACATTTTCGCTGCATTGGGGGAATTGTTTATTTATGCATTCCCTCCTTTCTGCCTCATCAGTCGGGTATTAAGGAAAATACAGCAAGACTCCGCGTCTGGTATTTTGATAGTACCCAATTGGCCTACTCAACCATGGGTCCCGGGGATAATCGAATGGTATTAGAACCAAGCATCACCATCCATCATAGACCAAATTTACTGGTTCATGAGAGCATTAGTTACCCATGTCATAATTAATAAACTGGTAATTTATAGAGTTGAAAGCACCTCTCCCTACACCTGGGACTGACTATGAAAACAGTGGATCATTTCAGCAGACAGACAGTCCACCAAAAAACAGTACTTGGTGTCATCAAGAAATGGGAAATGTACTGTCACAACAAGAACATCACCCACAGATCTATGAACATCCCGTCTGTTCTGGAATTCCTTTCTAGCCTCCGTTACGATGAGAGACTCAGTCGTAGTGCCATCAACTGTGCCAGAAGTGCTCTGTCAACATACCTGTGGCAAGGAACAGAGCGGCATTCTGTAGGGACACACCCTGATAACCAAACTCATGAGGGGCATTTTTAATGTTAATCCCCCAAGAACCAGGTACTCCCAAATATGGGATGTGAGCATTGTACTGACCATGTTAAGAAACTGGTCTCCAGCTACAGCTCTGTCCCTACAGAAACTGACTATGAAAACAGTCATGCTGATGGCCTTGGTCACGGCACAAAGGGTCCAGTCGCTACAGAAACTAAGGCTGGACAACATGACTATTTCATCTGGAAATTTAACTTTTCACATCAATGAATTAGTCAAACAGAACAGACAGGGGTCAGCAGGCCTAAAAACAGAATTCAGGACCTACCCGACAGATGATCGTCTCTGTATTGTAACACACTTACTATTATATATGGAGTATACTAAGATCATCAGAGGCAAAGAAATGTCACTTTTAATCAGCTACAAACAGCCACTCAAAAAAGTGACAGTCCAGACCATCTCTAGATGGCTAAAACAGGTCCTAATAAAGGCTGTAGTAGATACTAGCATTTTTGAAGTTGGATGTTCCTATGGACCAAATCCTCAAGACAGCAGGATGGTCAACGGAGAAAACTTTCCAACGATTTTATAACAAACCAGTCATTGAACCTGGAACATTTGCAGAAACAATTTTAAGTTCTGTAATATAATTTTACCCCATAAATAGAGGCTATAATTTGGTGTTAATATATTTATCGTTGGGTTTTCAATATCGTATTGATGTCTAATGATGTTAACACTATTCTCCCCATAATCAAGGCAGATGTGATGCATGGACTAGTTTCCACGGCAAGAAATCACAGAGCTTTAAAATCTTCACGTAATCACTCACGTGACTCCGAAGTAAAATAGTAAGATTAAACGTGAACTTACCAGTTTGAAGTTTGATCGTTATTTTATGAGGAGTAACATTGAGCGATTACGTGCCCTCCACTCCCACCCTTGATCATATACTCAACTGGTATCTCTTCTCTAATCTTACTATGTTTAGTCATTACAGTTATCTGTGATTTCACACCGCTGCTTTGAAGAATGACACGCATGTGTCCTGGCGGGGTTCTTCACGTAATCCCTGAACGTTACTCCTCATAAAATAACGATCAAACTTCAAACTGGTAAGTTCTCGTTTAATCTTACTATCAATGGTGCTAAAGCGGAAAAGTTCCTTGGCGTCAATATTATCAACAACATACCATGAACCAACCATAAATATGCGATAGCCAAGATGGCACACAAAAACTCTGGAAATTCAGCATGTCTCAATAGCTCTCACAATCATCTACAGATGCACTATAGCAAGCCGACCATTAGGTTGCATCACAGCTTGGTTTGGGAACAGCTCTGCCCAAGATCACAATAAATTGCAAAGAGTTGGGGATATAGCTCAATCTATCCCTTGGACCAGTCTCCGAAACACTGACTCCATCTAACCCATGCTGCCTCAGAAATGTACCCAATATATTAAATGACTTGTCCCACGTCAGTTATTCCTTTTATTTCCTCTATCCATCAGGCAAAAGGTATAGAAGCTTGAAGCTTTCCTCTCTTCTATTGTCAGGCTTCTGGGTGATCTTTCCCTAAGCTAGGGCACTGTCACCATTGAACTATTGCGTTACAATGCTGAGAACTATATTATTCCCTTTTGCTCTTCCTATTGTACTTGAGTTTAATGATTGTAGTTATGCAGAGTATCACCTGATCTGACTGGATAGCATGCAAAACAAAGCTTTTCACTGTACCTCAGTGCATGTGACATTATACATCTAAACCTAAATCTAAACTATTTTAATATCAAAGGAACAATAACATTTGATTTACATGTATGTGTGAGTATAAGTTATGTGATCACATGCCCATAGTAATATCTATTAACAAGCATTTTATTTAGTAATCAGTGCGCAGCACATCATTGGTGCCCCGCTCCCTGCCATGGATGCCCTCCACCGAAAACGGTGTCTGAGACGGGCTGGGAAGATCATCAAAGACCCCTCACACCCCAACCTGGACTATGTGCCCTCCTCCCATCAGGAGTACAGGAGCCTCAGTCACGTACTAGTAGTGATCAACATGCCCATAGTAATATCTATCCGTAACAATCATTTTATTTCCTATTATTCTGTAATCTTTTCTATTTTTTTTTGTTTTTCTTTATGTACAACTACTACGGACTGACGCAAAACTGCATTTCGTTGTGCTGATACTTGTATTTGTGCGATGACATTAAAGTTGAATTGAATTGAATCTTTAAATATCCAGGGGTTGTTCCAACGGAGAGAAAGCAAGCACAACCTGAGAGGAACCTATATATTCGAAAAACCGGCAATAAGAACTAATGCAAAACTCCATTGTGTTACAGCAAAGGGTGTTAGTCTCTGGAATAACTGCCATGATGAGCTGAAAAAATGTAAGACTCTATTCAAACTATAAACACTCTCCAGAAACAAAAGATTGAATGGTTATGAGCTGGACCAGTAGTTTTCGTTTCTGTTTGGTTATTTCTTGTTTGTGGACTGTTCAACAGATTTTGGGTTCATTTGTTCCCATTATTTTGTTTTTCCATGAAAATGTATCGAAAATAAGAGGAGGTAGGACCAGAAAAGTTTTCGAACTTCTTCTTACCCCTTTTGAACATGAACAATATTATTTGTATTATTTGAGTTACTTATTTGTTTTCCTTTGTGTTTTATTTTCTTTTTTTATTGCTTACAAGTTTATTTGTGTTTGTATTTTTTAACATGTTCAATAAATTAGTAAAGTAAAGTAAAATGCAGTTAATTGCAACTGAACTCAAATTACGTGGCTAATGACTAAGATACAATACTAGACTAACTCAATATGTTTACCATTTAACTTATTTCTTGGTAATCTTAAAGGAAGTGGCAATGGAATGAATTTATATGATCAGACAAAACAATGCACAATAAAAGATTTACCCCCCTTTTTTTATCAGTTCAATTATTTTTCCTACAATGGAAAAATATTGTTCAGGGTAAAAACCGTGCAGCGAATTTGCTTTCAACCATTTATCACCAGACAATAAAATTAAGATTATCCCCAAGGAGTTTTAACAAAATTGCCGTTTATGCTTAATTTGTTACAATTGACTGTAAAAATCAAATTCAATTTTAGTTCATAAGTAAGATTGGTCATAAAAGTCTACATTGATCATAAGTTTGCAGGTTTCTGTGAAAGTTGCACTTCCAACTTCCCTTAAGTATGCAATATTTAATGCAAGTCATCAGTACTTTGGGAATAAGCTGACGGACACATGACTGTTTTTGATTTGTATTGCCCAGAGGAGAAAAAAGAGAGAGGTTGTGAATAAAACATGGGTAGATGAAAGGCTTCAATATGAAAGAAAGCAGACTTGCTTCCAAGATAGTGCTAAAAAGTGTTACATTACCCAATTTCCATTGAAACATACTGCAGGTACTAAGTACCACAACACAGCAAGGGGCACTACTGCTATTATGAAATCCAGAGCAACTGAGAATTCAGATGTGATTTACAATGCTATTTACCAGCAGGTTCAAATAAAGTATGTAACTTACAGGCATCATCGTATTTGCTTGAAAATAAGTTAGTTATTTTAAGGTATGTATGTGCAAGGAGCAGCATCATTGAATATGATCACTGGCTTTTACATTTGAGTTAAATGTTCATTATTCAGTGATGACTTTACACCAGTGTGAATGAATAGGGTCTACTGATTGGAAACAATTGACTCTGAAACCCATTTCGAGCTGTTGATGGCACCTGATTGATCAAAGAAGCTATGTATCAAACTGTCAGGTAGGTAATGATTTAATGGGATGTTCAATCAAACCTTTGCACAATTTGTTCCAAATCAGCATCTGAATTTATTTCTAAAGATTCTGGTTGGGCTCTAACCTATTGAAAGGATTCAAACGAGTGGTCTGAACCTGTATTGGTTTATGGAAATTTATTCTGCGTATACTTTTTTTATTAACAGAAATGCTAATCTTGATCCAAAGTTCCTGACTGAGAACAAATTATGGTAAACAGACATGGAAATGCACAAATAAGCATTGTTAATATATCGTTTTAGATTGTACTGGAATTATACACCATTTATGGGCGATACACAAATTGCCAGAAGCACAGCTGTTCCGAATGCCTAAATAAATAGCTGTTCCACCATAAGCTTTTACTTATCTTGTCCCCAGTGTGCGTTTCTCTTACAAACTGAGCATGCACCACAGCTACATTGCATATGTTGAAGACTCTACTTCTTTTTTGTAGATGTACAGACTTGAATGTATCACTGGATAACTATCGTTGACATTTATCCATCAGTCCGAGTCTGAAGAAGCTACTCACTCTTTCAGGATTATCCTAGAATGCAAGAGCAATCCTTGGTTTATTTTCCCTATTGCAAACCAACTTCTTAAAAACTTTTCCTTTGTTGCCTTTATCCTCAAACCCTTTAACAAGAGTGAATGGATTTTAAATTTCTTGTCAATAAGGCATCCATGGCCATGCACTTGCTTTCCCTCTGTATGTTACGGAGCCAACAATTCAATGTACCCCAGCACTTGTTCTGACCTTGCATCTATCTCAATGCCCTTTCCACGTTTATCTTTACCTGAAGACTATCTCTTAATCTTTAGATTACTCTCACGGCAGTCCTCATTCCTGACCCCCACTTTCACTTTCATTCTCTCTACAAGGCTACTTTCCTTATCCTTTCAAACCTGATATCATTATCCCTTCTTGAGAACTAAACTTGCCTCTTTGTTAACCATTTTTTGAAAATGCAGCTTCTCAAATTTGCACCCATGTGACACAAAATTCATTGTTTGAATCCCTTCAGCCACGTTTCTGGATTTGTCATGGTCCTTATGAAAGTCACTGATGCTGCCCTCTATAATTATATCAAACATTGTCTACCTCTCTCAGCATTAACTTGGTTGGGCACATCATCATTTCCATTGCCTTTCTGCTATTAGCTGGCAGGGACCATATCTCTCGGATTACATTAAACCCTTTCCAGTCAAAGCATGATAAGTGTTTATTTTTGTACCTGTACTTGATGTCACAACTTGTAATTTTAATTATCCTTGCTTTGAACTAAAAAAAACAATGTCAATGACTTGATCACAAGGATATAAATGCTCACATTGTTAGTTTAGTTTATTGTCACATGTGAAAAGCTTTAGTTGTGTGCTAACCAGTTAGCAGACAGACAATGCATGATTCCAATCGTCCCATTCACAGTGTACAGATATGTGATGAAGGGAATAACATGAATAACGTTTAGTGCAGGATAAAACCAGTAAAGTCCTATCAAAGATAGTCCGAGAGTCTCCAATGGACTCCATTAAGGGCAATCTGACATTCATTTATGAAAACTTAGCTGAATTCTATTAAATTCCGGTGCATTTCTGCTTCATGAATAACTATACTATTTAGAGTTTAATGATAAAACAAGTCTACTTTCCTTCATGTGAGTTTGGAATACTTTGTGTCGCCTCTGAAACCCACATTAACTGCAGTAAACTTATGCACTGCTGTCCAGCTTACAATAACCAGTTAACATTGCAGAGTGCCTTCCCCTACCTCTGAACAGCCCAAAGCACTTTACAAACAAAATTATATTTTTAATGCAGTCATTGTTGTAGCAGTAAGTAACAATATTTTAGAATTGTGGGAATTGCTGTATTCCAAAGACAATATTATAATAATTTTAAGGAATATAAAACGTTACTGTTTCTATATTTTGATTGCATCCTTGAAATTTCAGGTTACCTATTTTAATTTGAAAATTCAATCCTTCATAGCTGTGCTCAGTGTTTGAACTTTTTAAATAGAAATAACATGGTCATTAATATTTACTGCATCATCATTCTGCTTTGTCTCAATAATTATTTGGTCTTTAAATAATAACTGAAAACATTTTATAACTGCTATAATCCGAATTTGCTCCAATTTGTGCATCGTAACTCTCTCCTTCCAATTTCTAGCATTACAAATAATATTCAAGTGGTATTGTTCATTTCTGAATTATTGGAAATTGAAAAAATAGACAACAAACCAGGCTTTTCAAATTAGACTCTCCAGATAAACTTCCTTTAACTTTCACATCTCTGAATTGATTATGCATGGTTATACTTCCACGAAAGCTTTGTAAAATAAGACCTGCCCATGAAAGGCCTGTGGACTGCAACAACTCAAGGAAGTTGCTTAACGTCAGTTTCTTAAGGATAATTAGACATGGCTATAAAAGCTGGCTTTGCAATCAACAACCCACACTCCACAAATTAATAAGATGAAAAAATATAGTCCCTTTCACTTCCTCAGAAAATCCCAGAGCATAGTCAACATTTACCTTTTTAAATGTAGTAATGTAGGAAATTCCCAAATAATAAAAATTTGGGAATTTCTGCCTCCTGTACATGGATGTTGCAAGTCAACTGTTTCTTACTATTTCCATGTTTGGGTGCTCTGAAATGATAACACTGAAGCTGTTTTGATGTTTGATGCTCTGTTATTGGTGTTACTTTAAGCAAGATCCCATTAAGGGCTAATTGAGAGTGCTCTTTATCCTCTGCCACATAACACATAATTTAAAATTCATGAGTATTGCTTTGTCAATTTGTATCTGTTTGATAATGCACTGCTTCGTTGCACGACTCAATTTAGCAAACTGTACTAATTTCTCCTTTTGCCAATTCATCTATATCAGGCTGGCATGCTCAGGACTATTTTAGAGAACGCCTCTTTCAGTTGGAATCATGATTCCAAGCATTCAGCTTGAAGAAGGGTCTCAACCCAAAACCTATCCATTCCCTCCACAGTTGCAGCTTGGCCCACTGAGTTACTCCTGCATTGTGTTTTGCTCAGGATTCCAGCATCTGAAGTTCCTTGTGTCTCCATCCAATCTCCATTTGAGATCCATTCTAATCTCATTTAAACCAATCATATTACAGCTTTGATTTAAACAATGTTGGTAATTATTACACCTTCTTTTTGAGAGCAAGGTTAAGTAATGATTCTGTTGTTCCAAATGGTACTTCCTCCAAACCCATCATTGTTTCTTTCACTGTCTCAGTACCATTATTTTGTGCCTTTTCATTTAATCTTCCCCATATTCCACCCTATTACAGATTCTTCTCTTTTGCCCTTTCCATTTTATCTTCATTTATACTAGCTTAAAATCTGCTATGTTTTATTTTTATTTTTCCTGTTTGGCAATTGAATAGCTTTTCCTATTTTTTGTTAGAAATGAACTTACTACTTCCCATAGCCCCAAATGTCTAAAAGCTAAAATGTACTTCCATTATTTAAACTTCTTCTGGTCTCACTTTGTGGATCCCATCACATCTAAAATTTTCCTCATCATGTTCTCGAGGCCTCTGTTTCTAGTGGTATGTATATCTCTACTTCTTTTGCTTGGCCAACGGAGGGGGTACATTCAATTGTCTCATCAACAGTCTGCAGATTCCTTGCAATACCCACTTGTCCTGACATGCCTTTCTTCTTCCCTTAAGGCTACTTATTTTGACATACCGTAAGTACCCATCTCATGCACTCACTATCCCATGGTCTGTACAATTTGATTGCCCCTCCTGGGTCCCTTCACTGTGTTAAATGCACATGGGAAATATGCAAGTTACTGCTAATGGAAATAATGCTGTTGATATTCACCCACATGGGATCGATAATAATAATTCCTTTGCTATCTTTATGCATTTATATAGCAATGTCCATTACAATGGGAGACGGACGGATAGCAAAAGCGCATTAAATTTTTGACTAGTAAGAGCACTATTGACAACGCCATCATATTTTATAACTGGTACTGATGGCTCTGTTTTGTCTCTCAGGGAAGAGAAAAGATGTTGGACCACTATAGTTTCTTGTGGAAAAATCTGCATCATCAGACATTCAACATTTGTAACTATTGCCAAAGTTTAATTAGCACTGGACCATAAGAACATTTGTGAGGTTAATATTAAGAAAGGACAACTCGTTATTTTATATAAATATATGATGTAGATTATATATGATGTAGTACAAATAAAGCTATATTTTACTGTAACTAGCAGAGAGTGACAACACAATGTTTAGTTTAGTTTAGTTTAGACAAACGACGCGGGAACTGGCCTTTTGGCCCACTGAGTCCGCGCCGACCAGCCACCCAGCACACTAACACTATCCTACACACACTAGGAACAATTTACAATTTTACCAAGCCAATCAACCTATAAATCTGTATGTCTTTGGAGTGTGGGAGGAAACCGGAGCACCCGGAGAAAACCCATGCAGGTCACTGGGAGAAGGTACAAACTCCATACATACAAGCACCCATAGTCAGGATCGAACCCGGGTCTCTGGCACTATAAGGCAGCAACTCTACCGCTGCGCTACCATGCCACCATGTAATTTGTATGTAATGTGATTACCTCATTACCAAGGATTAGTGGATTGCCATAGTATTCTGTAAGGATATCATGTCATAAGTTACTATTTATTTCCATAAATCATGGTATTTATGGTCAAGGTATTATTCAGCACTGTTTATGTATCTGCTTTGTTCTGCAGAAGAATCTAATTGAGAGCATTATTTGTCTTTCTTTGACATTGTGATCTTTCTACAGTGCTTTGATGACACTTTTTTCTTTTAAATTTAAATCTTCGATCATTCCACTTTCTATCAGATAACGAATGCTTATGATTACACTCATCCCAGTATCTCGTCTAATTGGAAAGTTCTTCATGTGAGCTCAGGCTCAACAATGGAATCCTCTATTTTAAATCTGAATCTTTCCACATTTAATGCCCACACATGGAAACTTGGCATCAGGAGAATTCTAAGAAGCAGTCAGAGTAGAATTTTATCCAGACTGATTTTTCTTATCCTTATCCCTCAGGCATTGACCAATTTTTGCACCACTGTTGCTGTCCTGGCTGAGATCAACTATATCAGTACAGACCAGAAACCCACTTGTGATCTACGTGGCCAAGAGAAGAAAGGAATAATTTGCATTTATCCTCAGGAAATCTTAAAACAATTCACGTCCAACTAATGACTTGAAACTACAGTTGTTGTGATGTATTGCAAACACAGCAGTTGGTTTGTGGCAAGTAATATTCCACATATTGTAAACTGGATGAAATACCAGTTCATTTTTCATGGCAGTGTTGACTGAGTAGCAAAAGGTGGTTAAAAGGCAAGAGCTCCCAGCAATTCTTCGAATACATTCTGCTCCTTTAAATCTAAAATTGCTTCATTTGAATTTAGCTCTTCATTTGAATGAAAATTACACAAGAATTCTGGGGTTAACCTTTGTTTATTTGTTCTACTGTGTAAGTCATATTGTTTATCAGAAGAAAACGACTGAATGAATAGGAGTACAAAGTACAGAGAAAAGTACAGCAGAGGAACAGGCCCTTCGGCCCACAATGCCTGTACCGAACATGATGCCAAGACCAATTCTTATCTGCCTGCACATAATCCATATGGTGGCAGGGGTTACGGGGGGAAAGCAGGAGAGTAGGGTTAGGAGGGAGTGATAGATCAGCCATGATTGAATGGCAGAGTAAACTTGTTGGGCCAAATGGCCTTTTTTGAGGTAGTGATCATAATATGATTAGTTTTAATCTGCAATTTGAGAAGGAGAAGGTTAAATCAGAAGTGTCAGTGATGCAGTTGAACAAAGGGGACTATGAAGGCATGAGAGGGGAGCTGGCCAAAGTAGACTGGAAAGGGATCCTAGCAGGAATGACGGTGGAACAGCAATGGCAGGAATTTCTGGGCATAATCCGGGAGACGCAGGATCATTTCATTCCGAAAAGGAAGAAAGATTCTAAGGGGAGTAGGAGGCAACTGTGGCTGACAAGGAAAGTTAGGGATAGAAGTAAAAACTAAAAGAAAAGATGTATAACACAGCAAAGAGCAGCCGGAAGCCAGAGGATTAGGAAACTTTCATAGGACAACAGAAGGAAACAAAACGGGCAATACGGGATGAAAGGATGAAGTACGAGGGGAAGCTGGCCAGGAATATAAAGAAGGACAGTAAAAGCTTCTTTAGATATGTTAAGGGAAAAAGAGTAGCAAAGTCAAATGTGGGTCCCTTGAAGGCAGGCACGGGTGAAATATTATGGGCAACAAGGAAATGGCAGAAGAGTTGAACAGGTACTTCGGATCTGTCTTCACTAAGGAAGACACAAACAATCTTCCAGATGTACTGGAGGACAGAGGATCTAAGGGGGTAGAGGAACTGAAATAAATTTTAATTAGGTGAGAAATAGTATTGGATAGGCTAATGGGACTGAAGGATGATAAATCCCCTGGGTCTGATGGTCTGCATCCCAGGGTCCTCAGGGAGGTGGCTCTAGAAATAGTGGATGCATTGGTGATCATTTTCCAAAGTTCAATAGATTCAGGATCAGTTCCTGTGGATTGGAGGATAGCTAATGTTATCCCACTTTTCAAGAAAAGAGTGAGAGAGAAAATGGGGAATTACAGATTAGTTAGCCTGACCAGTGGTGGGAAAGATGCTGGAGCCAATTATTAAAGAGGTAATAATGGGGCATTTGGATAGCAGTAAAAGGATTAGTTCAAGTCAATTTGGACTTATGAAAGGGAAATCATGCTTGACTAATCTTCTGGAATTTTTTGAGGATGTGACAAGTAAAATGGATGAAGGGGTGCCAGTGGATGTAGTGTATCTGGACTTTCAGAAAGCCTTTGATAAGGTCCCACACGGCAGACTGGTGACTAAAATTAGAGCACATGGTATTGGGGGTAGGGTGTTGACATGGATAGAAAATTGGTTGGCAGACCGGAAGCAACGAGTAGGAGTGAACGGGTCCTTTTCAGAATGGTAGGCAGTGGCGAGTGGAGGGCCCCAAGGTTCGGTGTTGGGGCCGCAAATGTTTACCATATATATTATTGATTTGGAAGAAGGAATTAGGAGCAACACTAGCAAGTTTGCGGATGACACAAAGCTGGGTGGCAGTGTGAACTGTGAAGAGGATGTTAGGAGGTTGCAGGGTGACCTGGAAAGGATGAGTGAGTGGGCAGATGTGTGGCAGATGCAGTATAATATAGATAAATGTGAGGTTATCCACTTTGACGGCAAAAACAAGGGGGCAGTTTATTATCTCAATGGGGTTAGGTTAGGTAAGGGAGAGGTACAGCGAGACCTCTGTGTCTTGTACACCGGTCATTGAAGGTTGGCGTGCAGGTACAGCAGGCAGTGAAGAATGGTAATGGAATAACAAGAGGATTTCAGTATAGGAGTAAAGAGGTTCTTCTGCAGTTGTATAGGGCTCTGGTGAGACCACATCTGGAGTATTGTGTACAGTTTTGGTCTCCTAATTTGAGGAAGGACATCCATGTGATTGAGGTAGTGCAGTATAGGTTCACGAGATTGATCCCTGAGATGGCGGAACTGTCATATGAGGAAAGATTGAAAAGACTAAGCTTGTATTCAATGGAGTTTAGAAGGATGAGGGGATACCTTATAGAAAAATATAAAATTATAAAAGGACAGGACAGGCTAGATGCAGGAAAAATGTTCCCAATGTTGGGCGAGTCCAGAACCAGGGGCCACAGTCTCAGAATAAAGGGGAGGTCATTTAAGGCTGCGAGTCCACCAAGTTTTGTTATGATCGATTGAATGTCGTATAAGTTAGCGAGGTTTAAAAATCTTAAAAAAACACGCATGCGCAGATCGATCTCTTCTCCTGCCAGTCAGCGCCACGTGGATTAGTCTCTTTTCCTGTCACTCCCCGGGACTTCCTGCACCATCACGTCTTTGCAGGAGCTGAGGATGCCGGCGGAGTTTTCCAACCGGACTTTCTGAGGGACCGGAAGCAGCCCAGCCCCAAGCAGCAGCCCAGCCCCAAGCAGCAGCCCAGCCCCAAGCAGCAGCCCAGCCCCAAGTAGCAGCCCAGCCCCAAGCAGCCAAGCCCCAGCAGCTGCCCCGCCCCAAGCGGCAGCCCAGTGTCGGAGACCCGACCCAGCCAAGCGTGAGAGACCCAGTCCAGTCGGAGACCCGATCCAGCCCAGAGTCGGAGATGTCACCGATGTCGCCAAATGGAAAGCGGAGACTCTGATCCCAGTGGAGAACGACCAGCGCCCGCTGTGAGTCCCCATCACACAGTCAATTCCAGCCACTATCCCTCTGGTCCCTTGTTGCCTACCTCTCCCCCATGGCTCTTCCCCAGAGCAGCACCCACCCAGCCCCCCCCCCCAAGCCCCCCCCCCCCATCCACACACACCCTCCTGCCACACCCCTCCGCCCCCAGCATCCCAGCCCCAAGCAGCAGCCCAGCCCCAAGCAGCAGCCCCAGCCCCAAGCATCAGCCCCACACAGCCCCAAGCAGCAGCACCCCCAGCCCAAGCAGCAGCCCCCCACAACCCCCCTCCCACACACACACCCTCCCCACACCACCCCCTCCCAAGCATCAGCCCAGCCCACATACACAGCCTTCTCTCCCACACCCCCCCCAGCCAAACCCCAGCACACCTGCCATCCACCACAACCCTCCTCCCAGCGGCAATGGTCCATTCAGTAAATGTGAGGTGTTGGGAGAAACCCGACCCGCAGTGAGCAAGCACATAGTTTCCTGTGAGCAGGGACCCAGTCCTTGTCGCTGATCTTCCAGGAAATTGAGCCTAGCATCCAGCCCAGAGTCGGAGATGTCAATTAAGATGGATATAGTGCCGATGTCGCCAATTTATGGAAAGCGGAGACTTTATTCTGATCCCAGGGATGGAGAACGACCATCGCCCAGCTTTTCTTAAGGGTGAGTCCCCATCGCACAGTCAATTCCAGCCACTATCCCTCTGGTCCCCCATGGAGCTGGAGGAGTGTGGAGTTGCCTCCACCCCACCCCCTTGTTGCAGGCCACTTGCCTATCTCCCCCATGCTGATGGCTCTGGCGTCCCCGCGTGGTGATCTTTTGCGTAACCATCCGAGCTCGCTTCCACCCGCCCGCGCACGATGCGTCCCTATCTCCCCCGGCAAATTTACGGTGACCCCCCCCCCATGATTGAGGCCACACACACCCATGGACTATGATGGGCATTTGCAGCACAACTGTTTTAATGCTGCTTGACCCTATAACTCTCTGACTCTACATTGCGACATATCCTAGTTCACTAACCATAATGCAGATATTTAGTTGAAGTGCCAATTTTGCGATGAGCCACCTCCCATTCTCAATCATTGCTGCCTCCCACTCTCAGCTCAGCTCCGATAGCTCTGCAGAGGCAAAGACCAAACTTATTAACACAAATTTCATACATTTGCCAGTATGTTTATAATAAATTAAATAACAAACTCCAGAATTGCAGTTGAAAAATTGTTAATGAATTTCTGTACATCTGAACTATGACGTATTCCCAGTTAGTTCCTTGCAATTTGTATCTTTACAACCAGAGCTAATGTCTCTTGATAACCAAAGCATATTTATTTCTTCCGTTTATTAATGAGCCACTTATCTTGTTTTACTTTTCAGTCTTTATTAGACAGGTTCTGGTTTATTAATTTTCTGAAAGATTGGACAGGAAACCTCCACTGCTACAATCACCTCCTTCACACTCCACTGCCATCCAGATGCCAGCTGTGGTTCAGAAGTAGCACACTTACTCCTGAGCGAACTGAGTATAACAGACATTGCTCCAGAGACTGATGCATGTATACCAGGCTGCTGCAACACATAGTAACATCGATCTCAGCACCCACAACAGGCATCTGCTGCCAGTTTTGACTAACTAAACTACTTTTCAAGCAATTATGGGCTGCAAAATTACCAGGAGGACCAGAAAAGAAATGCATATTCCAGTGAGCTGGAAAAAGATCACGGGAAACCAATGATGACACATTCTGGAAAGTCTAGAAACAAGGATGCTGGTTTACAAAGTGCTGGAATAACTCAGCAGGTTAGGCAGCTTCACTGGAGAACAGGAAAGCTACTCCAGCACTTTGTGTCTTCTTCTGAGAAGTTTACTTCGTCTTTACACTTTACTGTGTCAGCATCATTTGTTACCACAAGCAAGTTGTAATCAAACACAATTTTGAAGTATAACTGCTTTTAAATCTTTTTTATTTCTTTTTAGTCATCTGCATCTAATCATGCTTCTGTTTAATCTGCAAAGCATTTCCCAGGAGTTATACTGAGTATGCTCCTTATCTTAGCCTGAGCTGAACAGTACCCAGATGACTACATTTCTCCACTATAACTATTAAAGAAATAGTCCATTATAGTACTGTTAATTACCTTATCCAAAGGGGCTTTTGAAGTGATTTACAATTTAAAAAATATTTTCATATAAAACTGAAAAATAAAATATACATCCTCAAGGTGGGTTTCTTGATCAAACTGACATTTTTAACGTCAAGTCTAATAGAAGTGTATGCAATTATGCAAGGTTTAGATGGGGTATTCATGCAGAACCTTTTACCCAGAGTTTGAAGGAAATATCAAAGAACAGATGACATAGCTTTAAGGTAAGAGGGGCAAAGTTTAAAATAGATGCACAGGGCAAGTCTTTTACACAGAGGCTCCCTGGAACCCACTGCCAGAGGTGGTGGTGGAGGGAAGTAATATGTTCATAAATGATAAGAGCAGAATTGGGCTTTTCGGCCCATCAAGTCTACTCCGCCATTCAATCATGGCTGATCTGTATGTCTCTCCCATCTCATTCTCCTGCCTTCTCCCCATAACCCCTGACACCCGTACTAATCATAAATCTATCAATCTCTGCCTTAAAATATCCATTGACTTGACTTCCATTGCCTTCTGTGAAAATTAATTCCACAGCTTCTCAACCCTCTGACTAAAGAAATTCCTCTTCATCTCCTTTTTGAGGCTATGTCCTCCGTTCCTAGACTCTCCCACTAGTGGAAACATCCTCTCCACTCCCACTCTATCCAAGCCTTTCACGATTCAGTATGTTTCAATGAGATACCCCCTCATCCTTCTAAACTCTAGCAAGTGCAGGCCAATGCCATTATGGGCTTTTAGTGGGGCTATGGAGAAAATGGAGGAATATTGATCATGTGCAGGCAAATGAAACAAGTATATTTTGGAATCATGTTCGGCACAGACATTGTGGGCAGAAGGGCCTGTTCCTATGCTGAATTGATCTATTTTCTATATATCTGCTCCATAAGTTATGTTCCAAATGTTGCCCTTACTATTCATTACTGCACTTGCCCTCTGGTGAAATATAGTTCCTAGTGTACTTTTACCCTCTTTACCTTTATATAGACTGGCCGTTTGTTGTACTGGAGTTTTGATTACTGAACCATGGGCCACATCAGAGTGAACTTAAGATCGAAACGAGCAGGATCGCAGTGAGGTCTCAGTGCAGGAAATGGGAATAACAGCTCTGACTAGCACAGGTTAACGTCATAAAATCTTTCCTTCCACAGACACAGTGTAGGCAGATTTTGAACTTGACAGGCCTTTGCGCATAATCACAACGTCAACCCTCAATGAGACCTTGGGGGGAAAATTCATATCATAACCAAAAATAACTTTTGTAAAATAAAATTGCCTGTTTTTTTATTTTTTAGAATTATAGCAACATAGAAACATAGAAAATAGGTGCAGGAGTTGGCCATTCGGCCATTCGAGCAAGCACCACCATTCAATATGATCATGGCTGATCATCCAAAATCAGTACCCCATTCCTGCTTACTTACCATATCCCTTGATTCCATTAGCCCTAAGAGCTGTATCCAACTCTATCTTCAAAACTACAAATTATTTCAAAACTGCACTTACAAATGCATTTGAGGGTGTAGCTACTCTGCACCTTCATTGCCCTTTGTTAAAGTTATAATATGGAGAGTACATGCATACATAGTATGAAGCACAAGCATCGAGATGGACGTGGCTGGACTACTCTGGAGAGGTCTGGTGTGGGTCTCTCAGGGGGACTGAAGTTCCACTGCTATAGATTGGCCCCACTTGAAGATTAACTTTAATGCTTGTCAAGCCTGTATTGAAAAGTGTTCAGGGAATGCTTTGGACCTGTTGAACTCTTTTCAAACGTTCGTGCAGTTACTTTAAGTGTCGATGCTCCCTGTGGCATGAATAGTTCAATTTAAACTCTCCCATGCAGTGCATTTTTGTGACGATATGCGTCAGTACGGCGCACACTGGCACCTCGAAACATTATTTTGTTTTCCGGCCAGGTGACACATATGTTTATTAATCACGCGTACCGATAATTTTATGTCTGCAATAGAAAGCACTGCTTCTATGTAGTACTCTCTCCTGGGGTGGAGAATTGCAGTTCCAGCCTCACAGCAGAAATGACACACGGCCTGCTTGAAACCATTATCACATCTATCGGCCAACAGCATTTACCTGCTTTAATGTTGGCAGCACTGACTCTGCATTGTTCCACACTACAATAAAATGCTATGCATACATACCTCTGTTGCACAGACTACTCCATTCATTTGCACCAGAAATATCAGCAAAATGCTCATAGTTAGCAGAAAATAAGTGACTTCTCCCGGCTCTTGAAGAAGCTTCACCGTCAGTGATAATGGAGCCCAGGAAATATGCAGAAGACAAAGATGAAGCCAGAAATGGCAAGTGGATGCACCTTTTCCTCTTTCCAATATTCCTGTCAACACGGATCTCAGCCTTCAGCCAATTTAGTTCATTCTACATCGAGAAATGTCTGAGTGCACTTGACATTGTAAATGCTGCTGCTCAGACAAAATGTTGAATATAGTGCCAGTGATCTGTGATCTGGAATAAAATGTTCTTCTCCTTAAGCTGTTCCCAGTACACCTGCATAATTAGCATTACCTGACAGCATAAACATTTGCCCAGTTATTTCAAAGTTGGACTTGCCCCAATTTAGAACTTTAACTTGAGGACCTGGCCTGTCCTTATCCATAACTATTTTAAAGCGAATAGAACTGTGGTCGCTAGTACCAAAGTGCTCACCCATTGACATTTCAGTCATTTGACATGCCCAATTCTCCATTGTGCAGGTCAAGCTTTGCCCACTTCCGTGTAGGATCTTCTACATATTGCCTGAGGAAACTTTCCTGGATACACTTGACACATTCCACCCCATCTATGCCCTTGGCACTATGACAGTCCCAGTCTATATTGGGAAAGTTAAAATCCCTTACTATGTCAATGGTGGCGCAGCGGTCACGTTGCTGACTTACAGCGAATGCAGCGCCGGAGACCCAGGTTCGATCTCGACTACGAGTGCAGTCTGTACAGAGTTTGTACGTTCTCCCCGTGACCTGCGTAGGTTTTCGCCGAGATCTTCGATTTCCTCCCACACTCCAAAGACGTACAGGGGTGTAGGTTAATTGGTTTGGTAAATGTAAAAATGTTAGTGTGTGGGGATCGCTGGTCGTGGTGGACCTGTTGGGCTGAAGGGCCTGGTCCCGTGCTGTATCTCTGTATCTCTAAACTATTAGTCTTGCAAGTGTCTGCAATTTGCTGGGATATTTGTTCCAATTATTCCAATCCCAACAAGGTGGATACCCCCTTTTTATTTATTAGACAGTCAGAACCTTTTTTTCCCCAGGATGGAAATGTCAAAGACCCGAGGGCATAGCCTTTGGAGATGTTTAAAGGAGATGCACAGGGCAGGTTTTTACTGAGTAGTGGGTGCCTGGAAACTGCAGATGGAGGCAGATACAATCATGCCATTTAAGAAGCTTTCTCCAGTGCCCCAGTTTTCTCCTAGATGTGAAGGCGAATGGTAGTCGATGTTTCGGGTCAGGACCCAGGCTGATGAAGTGTAGTGTTCAGGCTGATGAAGTGTAGTGTGTACACTCGGCTCTTGTGTAACTTTCCAGCAGTTGCTTGATGGTCGTATCTGGAATCAGTGTCTAAAGGACAACAAAAGCTATTTCAAACTCAGCACGGAAACAGGCCATCTCGCCCTACAAGTCCATCCCTTTTTTTTTCCCCTAGTCCCAATCGCATCATACCATGTCCTTCCCTCATCATGATCCAATTTACCTTTAAATGATACCAATGAACCTGCCTCCAGGGAGCTCATTCCACACTGCCACCACTCTCTGCGTAAAGAAGTTCCCCCTCATATTACCCCTAAACTTCTGTCCCTTAATTCTGAAGTCATGTCCTCTTGTTTGAATCCTCCCTATTCTCAAAGGGAAAAGCTTGTCCACATCAACTCTGTCTATCCCTCTCATCATTTTAAAGACCTCTATCAGGTCCCCCCTTAACCTTCTGCGCTCCAGAGAATAAAGACCTAACTTATTCAACATATCTCTGTAACTTAGTTGTTGAAACCCAGGCAACATTCTAGTAAATCTCCTCTGTACTCTCTCTATTTTGTTGACATCCTTCCTATAATTGGGCGACCAAAATTGCACACCATACTCCAGATTTGGTCTCACCAATGCCTTGTACAATTTTAACATTACATCCCAGTTTCTATACTCAATGCTCTGATTTATAAAGGCTAGCATACCAAAAGTTTTCTTTACCACCCTATCTATATGAGTTCCACCTTCAAGGACAATATACCCAGATCTAAATTCTTCAAACTTAAATCCATGTACGTCCTATTTTGATTTGGCACAGGTGTAACCTCACATGCTCTCCATGATTTTCAGCCTTTTTCCAAATGGCCCAAAGAAAACCAGCAGATGCTGAAAATTTTCATTATCCAAATAAAAACCCACCTTCAAGGAACTATGCCCGGTATAACCCAGATCCTCTGTTCAACTTGTTATTCTTCAATCCCTCCCAGGTCACCATTTACGTCCTATTTTGATTTGTTCCTGCCAAGGTGTAGCACCTCACATTTATCAGCAATAAACTCCATCTGCCATCTTTCAGCCCATTTTCCAAATGTCCTCTGTAATACTGGGCACATAAAAAACTGTTGCTCCTGATTTCTTAATACCCAAAGAAAACCAGCAGATGCTGAAAATTTCAAATAAAAACAGAAAATACTGGAAAAATTCGGCAAGACACGCAACACATGTGGAAAACGCTGTAGAGTTAGCATTTCAGGTCTAAGACCCTTCATCGGAACTGAGAAAGAAAGAAATATATTTTTTGGAGCCATTAGAAACTCTTATGTGGAACAATGGGGCCCTGCGCAAATTGTGACTGTGGCCCTTCCAAGTCAGACCATCGGCCAAACACTGGACTCCTGCTCCAAGAGATACATTTCTGGTGGAATCACAGCTATGCACAGTCCACTTGGAACCCTTGAAATGAGCGTCAACCCTGACATTGAGCTACCATATGAGCTTCCTCAGCCTTATGGATATTTATTCATTTGATAGCATTCTTTCAATGTATCTGCAATCATTTTGCCACATTGAAGGTGTTCTATGAATAGTTGTGGTTATTGCTGGGTGGTGTTGAGATTGGTCATGGAAAGAATGTTGTGCAAAAAAAACAGCACACATGTCTGCTGCCCATTAGATTGTGCCGTGGGATACTTTATATCTGCCAAATGGGGAAGCGGGATTTGTTCAATACTGAAAAAAAAAAGAAGCAACCATTTGGACAAAATTATATTCGAGTCATCACCAGGAGGCAAATGAAACCAGGACTGCAGATGGCAGTAGAGATTTGAATTCAACTTCAGCTGCCTTTGAAGGTAAATATTATTTACGAGAGAAGTTATAAACTTTGCTTCAATCTATTTGGATAGTTGCCGATTTTTGGAGTATTTTTATCTAAACTGAATTTAACACAGCACAGGATCAGGCCCTTCGGCCACCATCCATGCACTAATCATGATGCAATTCTAACTAATCCCATCTGCCTGTACCTTGTCCATGTTGCTCTATTCCCTGCCTGGTCGTGTGTCTGTCAAAATGCCTCTCAAATGTTGCTGTCATATCTGTGTCTACCATATACCCTTGCAGTGTGTTCCAGGGACCCACCACTTTTTTGTGTAAAAAAACATGCCTTAAACTACCCCCTCTCATCTCAAACCTTTGGGCCTCCAATATTTGACATTTACTGTACATCATGGGAAAATGACTCTGACTACCCTAACTAAGCCCCCTGATAGTATTATATACCTATCAGGTTTCACAGGCTCTTATAGGCCCTTTGGCCCAACCCGTCCCTGCCAACCAAGATGCACTGTCTAAGCTTGTCTCATTTGCCCGTGCTTGGCCTCTATCCCTCAAAATATTGCTTATTCATGAATAAAACTTTCCACACGCTAGATATAGATTTACCCTCAAACGGTCATTCCAATCTACTTTCCCCAGTTCCTGCCTAATACTGTTGTAATTATCCTTCTCCCAATTTCGCACCTTCTCCTGAGGACCAGCCTCATCCATTAGGATGATATCAGAATCACTGTTCCCGAAATGCTGCCCTACTGAAATATTGATCTCCTAGTCAGCCTTTCTCCCCAATACAAGGTCTACTTAAGGCAGAGAAATATAGATTCTTGATTAGTACGGGTGTCATGGGGTTATGGGGAATGGGGAAGGCAGGAGAATGGGATTTAGAGGGAAAGATAGGTCAGCCATGATTGAATAGCGGAGTAAACGTGATGGGCCAAATGGCCTAATCCTGCTCCTATCACATGACCTTATGGCCTACGGCTGCCCTTTCCCTAGTCAGACTATCTACATATTGTTTCAAGAAACCATCCTGGATGCAACAAACAACTTTCATTCCATCTGAGTCCCAGTTACGAAGGGACATCCCAGTTAATACTGGTGAAGTTAAAATCACTCACAGCTATGGTGTTACTTTGACATTTTTCTGTGATCTGCATTTTCCTCTATCTCCCGCCCTTTAGTAGAACCCCATTGTAATGAGTCGAGTTGTGCAGACGTCAAGGTACAACACACATGTTTATTAAAGCATTCTTACAGCATTCGTCTGCAAGGTCAGGTTAACATACTCTTACAGCATTGGTCTGCAAGGTGTTACAGTAACTATCAGCTACTCAGACTAAATAACGTAAGCAAACTCCTGATAATATAAACCGCATAGAGCTTCTACTAATAAGCACTCCAATTGGTTAGTAAGAAGTAACCAATCTACACCCATCATAGTGATTGCATCTTTATTTATGAGATCTACCCATATGGCATTTGCTGAATAAGTCCTCTTCTCTAAATCAGTAGTACATCTCTTTTCATCCCTCTCTAAAATGTCTGAAACATTTAAACTCGGAGCTGCCAATCATGCCCTTCTCTCTACCAATTTTCTGCAATGGCTACAATACTGTAGATCCATGTACAAAGCTAGGCTCATAGCTTTATCTGTTAGACTCCTTGCATTAAAGTAAATACAATTCAAATTGTCAGTCCCACTGTGTTCATTCTACTGGCCTTGGCTGTTCTTTCTATTCAACGTACTTAACTAGTAGGGCAGCACGGTGAGGCAGCTGTAGAGACCCGGGTTCGATCCCAACCACGGATTGTCCCTAGTGTGCGTAGGATAGTGTTAATATGTGGGGATCGCAGGTCAGCGCAGACACGGTAGGTCGAAGGGCCTGTTTCCGCCATGTATCTCTAAACTAAACTAAACTTAACTTCTATCTTCTCCTCATTCTCCCCACCTGCTGACCTTCTGTTCTCGGTCCCAATCCCTAGCCACCTGTTTAAACCCTTTTGAATAACACTAACATGACCTCCCTGCAAGGTTGTTGGTGTACCACCAGTTTAGGTACAATACGACCCTCTTGTACAGACCCCTCCTGCTCAAGAACGGAGCCCAAAATTTCAACTTGCTAAATCTCATCCTCGTCCGCCAGTTGTTTGGTTACACGTTCCTCTGTACTATCTTCCTATTTCATGCCTTGCTTGTACGTGGCAAAAGGAGTAATCCTGAGTTTACTATCCTGCTTTATGAGTTTCTACCCAACTTCCTAAATTCCCCTAACTCCTTCAATTCCCTCAGATGCCAGAAATTATAATAAACATTAAAGATAATCACAGATTTTTGACATATTGAAGCCAATAATTCTTTCAACAAAAGTACAGAAAAAAATGTACTGCTCCACAAAAATATGATTCTTGAACCATGCATGCTTTATTCTATACATGGTCTCAGAGTTGTAAAATGAAGTATACTTAATACCATTGGAATTTATGAAAACAGGAAGTTTTAAACAGGCACATTTTTTTGATGTGCATCATCTAAAGAATTTTATTAGCACTTCAGTTTTTACATATGGGAATACACTTGCACTGGACTTCTGCTTCTGAAGAAAAACGTTGCAAATAGCTGTACAGTTTTATCAATCACCCGATTTAGCATATATTCAAAGTTAGATGCTACAAAATCATAAGAGCATAAAGTGTGATATGATATATAAAATTTAAATTAATTGCTGGTACAAGATCAAATTTTGATTGGAAGTACCAGATTTAGACATATATTTTGTGTGTTTAATTACAGATGTGCATTATGCATCACTACTAATAGGACACGAAAACTAAATAGCATTGTTTCCAAGTACAGTGTTTTTCTAATGTCCTATTCACCTCTGGTTCATATAATATTGTTTAACTTACTGTTTTGAGTACCATGAGTACAGTTTGTTAATTACATTGACTTTACATAAGTAGCATTTATTTCTTGGAGAGGGAAGGTTTATAGTTGGAAGGACGTTTGTTACTATCATCTGCATCTAAACATTACCTTCCTTGCATCATCTCACTGCCATGCATCGGAAATTAGTTATTCATAAATAAATAAAAGTTAGTGATTACTCAACTGGCACTTAGTAAGATAGAAAATTGTTCAAAATATTTGCTAGCCCTAACAACTCGAACATTTAGGAGTTTTCAATGAAGTTCAACAAGCTAGCTAACAGTAGCCATTCCCTTAATTCACTAAGTGTGTGAAGTGTCTTTCTTTTCAAGCAAGCTTTCTTTTACCTGAAACAAAACCGCACAGGAGATTTTCTGTGACTCCATCTTACATAATTGTTGAATTTTGCATGCGGTTCTCACTTCGATAAAGTGAACACTACAGGGTATGCATCGCAGATATTCACGAAGGGATGGGCTATTGGTGAGCATGTGGGACAATCAAAGATCTTAGAGCAGAGCACTAAGATCTTTGGTGACAATGAGACTGGCGTTTGTGCTGGCTGGTGTAATGGTGAAATGGTGACCCATTTCATGCTCCTCGATTTTTGTAATTTTTTTCAGACCTAGCGCTGAAGCATTCATTTCCCAGATCTGACAAGCTGTATGAGTGCACAGAAACCAGCACAGGAAACGGGAGACATCTGTAATAAAACGGGTGAACATGCTATTAATTTGTTTCTCTTGCTGGTGTGGTCCCAGAGTTTATATTTTCCTCCAGAGAGAGCTGTAACAGAAACAAGCACCGTACACAATGTGAAATCTCACTTCCATTCATCTTCCAGCTTTTTTTTTTGCCAGAACGGCATTTTGTAAATCTCTTACAGGGAAGCTGCTGGATCTTTTTCATGAATATTTCAGATTTCTAGAGGGAGGCAACGTCAGGGCTGGCCAAGAATCTAAGTGGAAGTCGATGACAGAAGCTGACATTAATCAGCTCCACAGGCATGTTCTCCCCAGCAGGTTCCTTCCAATAAATCAAAGCACAGAAATCCTAATGGGGATTTAACCATGTGAGAGCAAATGTTCATTACAGTCGTGAACAACAAAATATGACAAATTTACTATCTAATTGTTTTTAGCATGTACAACTTTTGTTAATCCTATTTGGTGTGGGGTGTGTGGAGAGCATAAGTATACCTATTGAATGCAGGTTAAAACCAGGGATGAAGATTTTCAGCGGCAACACAATGGAATACAATTATTTACAAGTCAAAACTTTCAAATTATCTATAACTACTAGAGAGCCAGACATTTAATATCTTTCATGCTCCAGAATTTTAACATATGGTCCCAATAATCATTCTTTTTTCAGCATGCTCTCATTGTAAATGCTTTACTTAAAGTATAAAATGACTTCACCCTTGACAATAATAGGCATAACAATCCCTAAAACGGAGGGGTTTTTAGACAAAATTAAGTTTTTCTCAGTATTGCCGAGGCCCATCATGTTTCTCAGCAAAAAAAAAAAAAAACGAGTTCTGTTCAAACTGTAGCATCGCCTATCACATTCACAGGAATGTTACGATATGATTGTATTTTACAGAGAGAAAGTACATTTCAAAGTGTACGGGAAGATGATTACCTTCTGTAAGGCAAAGACAGCGGTAACATGTTGGCAGTAAATCAATCAGTATTAACGAAATGGTAGCCATGGCACTTACATTCTTATTTCAGGCACCAATTGTCTTCCAAACATTATATGCTTTTATTTCAGGTTCTCAATTTTTCGGGTTTTGTTTTCATGTGTTTTTCCCAGTACTTTGTATTTCCCACATTTTCCACAATATTGACCAAACAAAACAATTGAAAAATAGGAAAGGGTTTTACTGACACCTGCTGGAAATATCATGTAGTGTAATCCTACCTCCACATTGGTAGATTTATATTCCCCCATCTTCTGGTAGTGTGCAGAACAATACTTCCTTGTGTATTGTCCACTAGCAGACTAGAGAGCATTCAGATGTTTTTATTTATTTTAAGATTCAGTAGAAATTGTCACACGTGTAGGAAGGAACTGCAGATGGACGATGGAATTGAATGCAACATCTCCAAGTTTGCAGATGACACTAAGCTGGGGGGCAGTGTTAGCTGTGAGGAGGATGCTAGGAGGCTGCAAGGTGACTTGGATAGGCTGGGTGAGTGGGCAAATGTTTGGCAGATGCAGTATAATGTGGATAAATGTGAGGTTATCCACTTTGGTGGCAAAAACAGGAAAGCAGACTATTATCTAAATGGTGACCGATTAGGAAAAGGGGAGATGCAACGAGACCTGGGTGTCATGGTACAACTGTCATTGAAAGTAGGCATGCAGGTGCAGCAGGCAGTGAAGAAAGCGAATGGTATGATAGCATTCATAGCAAATGGATTTGAGTATAGGAGCAGGGAGGTTCTACTGTAATTGTCCAGGGTCTTGGTGAGACCACACCTGGAGTATTGCATACAGTTTTGGTCTCCAAATCTGAGGAAGGACATTATTGCCATAGAGGGAGTGCAGAGAAGACTGATTCCTGGGATGTCAGGACTTTCATATGAAGAAAGACTGGATAGACTCGGCTTGTACTCGCTAGAATTTAGGAGATTGAGGGGGGATCTTATAGAAACCTACAAAATTCTTAAGGGGTTGGACAGGCTAGATGCAGGAAGATTGTTCCCAATGTTGGGGAAGTCCAGGACAAGGGGTCACAGCTTAAGGATAGAGGGGAAATCCTTTAGGACCGAGATGAGAAAAACATTTTTCACACAGAGTGGTGAATATCTGGAACTTTCTGCCACGGAAGGTAGTTGAGGCCAGTTCATTGGCTATATTTAAGAGGGAGTTAGATGTGGCCCTTGTGGCTAAAGGGATCAGGGGGTATGGAGAGAAGGCAGGAATGGGATACTGAGTTGGATGATCAGCCATGATCATATTGAATGGCGGTGCAGGCTCGAAGAGCCGAATGGCCTACTCCTGCACCTATTTTCTATGTTTCTATGTTTCTATGCTGGTTTAAACCGAAAATGAATACAAAAAGTTGGAGTAATTCAGCAGGACAGGCAGCATCTCTGGAGAGAAAGAATCGGTGATGTTTCAGGCTCACTTGTTTACTTTGTAAAGAAGCACATTTACCAATTTTTTTGACTAATATTAATTTCACACGGCTGTCACAATGCTGAATGTTATTTCATATGTCTGTTAAAAGTTGTTAAAAGCAGAAAGAGTGAAAAATCATTAATGTAGGATGCTCTAAATGTGTTGTATCAGAGCCTCCCTCTGGACCATTAACTGTGTGATCCAGAAATAAGCAGATAGGCAAGGTTAAATGATGTGCGAGCAACCATTCAAAGACTCAGGTTGAGAATATGCATGGCAAATTTTCTGCCAAAGTCAACATTTTTGTTAAGGCATTTTCCCAGTTTGCAAATTGATGTTGCTCTATCAATTTCAGTTTAGAGTCTAGGTTAGTTTAGTTCAGAGATACAGCGTGGAAACAGGCTTTTTGGCCCAATGAGTGCACACCGACCAACAATCACCCATGCACTAGTCCTATCCTGATTAGGGACAATTTACAGATGCCAATTCACCTGAAAACCTGCACGTGGGAGGAAACCAGATCAGTCAGAGAAAACCCACATGGAGAACTTGTAAACTCCTTCTAAACAGCACCCATGGTCAGGATCGAACTCGGGTCACTGGCATTGTAAGGCGGCAACTCTCCTGCTGCCCCGCACCACCTACTATCTTCTGATTGTAGATTAGTGTGCTGGAAAAACATGTTTGGTCTGCAGTGTGTGGTGGGCTAGTCACATTTTGTACTAGGACTCGCTGCATCTCCCTAAGGCACAATGTTTACACGTGAATCAAATGGCATTGCATGTAATGGGATAGGCCCTGCACATTGAGCAGGGTGCTTGCAAAAATAGATAGGCTCTGGGATTGTCAGGGATGATATGCTGCAGTGAGGTTATATCCGACTGATGTGAGGCCTAGTGCAGAGTGTAGTTGAAAATAAGATGGGAGAGATTGGAGGACACATTGGGGAATTAGGAAAGGGACGGTGGCAATCAGGGGGACAATTCCAGGCTGATAAGCAATGTTAACGGTTGGAGACCAGTGGCATCCCACAGTTTCTTAAGCAGGGTTTACAATAGTTTGAACCTTGTTAAAAAATCCATCCTGTAATCCATAATGCAGGTAAATAGAACACCTGGATTTAGAGATAGGCTTGCCCTATAATCTGTCATGCTTTAATATGTGCCTGTGCATTATTTTGCTCAATATTTGTGTGAAGCATTTTGAAGATGCAGTGGTGTCAAGGTTTTCACTTGTAAGTTATAGCTTTGATGCATAGCCTTTGGATATGCATGGTCACCACAAAAAGAGGCAATAGAGAGTCTGTGTAAATACGCAAGCATAGCTTGGACGAACCAGTACGAGAGGTCAAAGAATTTAAAACTGAGATACGTTATAGCTAAAACTACTTATCTTTGTATACTTCATGAAATTTCTGTACATTGGTTTAAGATTCAGTTTGTTTCATGCACAAAGCTGACAAATTCTCCAGACAGAAATTATACTGGTTTCGGAAGGCTTTGCAAAATACTTGTTTTCTCAGGTGCTTTAATGCTGTAGTCATAATTTTAAGTGTTTACATTTTAGAAAATTATTTCTTAAGAAGTTTACTGGTGTACAACCATGAAAGTCTGAAAAACTACACTAGACTATTTGGCCTATTTGTAATGCTATTGAAATGCTTTTCAATATTTTTTTGAACCTATGTTCAGCAAAGCCAATGTAGACTAAAACATAAAAAAATGATGACATTTTAAACTCAGTCCTGTCTGGTCTGTCATGTAGATTCAGAAGATCACATGACTATTTTAAGGAACTGGGGAAATTCACAAATATATGATATTCATTTAATAATTATTTGTTTTCTTCATTTATGCAGTGAACAATACTATAAATTAAGTCATTGTCTTCCTTAGGGCACTAAATAAGTGTGTTTTTTTTTAATGGAGTCAAGTCAAGAGTGTTTAATTGTCATATGCACCAACAATGGAACAATTAAATTCTTACTTGCAGCAGCATAACAGACCTGTAAACACAATACTCATTGATAATATATTTTAATAAATAATAAATGATTAGATTAACAAACAAAACATAAATTAATTAATAACCCCTATGCCAGTGCAAAAAAGCTCAAAGACCTTGGGGCAAATTAGTCAGTCCATAGTTCATGCTTGAGGTTAGTATTGTGTGGCGATGTTTGCTGAGTTCACTTGATTCTGCGGCTGGCACGGACACTTTAATAACTGGCACTGGCCACTCAAATCAGCTGCCCCGGACATTTTTATGATTGGTTTATTGTATTTTAACATTGTGTTTTACCTGCTTTTAACTATTTATACTGTTCCATCAGGGACTGGATTGTTTTTAGTGTTATTATGTGTGAAATGTTTTAAATTTCATGTGCGATGCTCCGCTATTCACTGGGAAACGTCTTTTCATTTTGCATTGTACAACTGTTGCTTGCAAGATGACAATAAAGGTTGATTGATTGATTGATTGATTGATTGAGAAGTTATTCTTGAAGCTGGTGGTCACGATTTGAAGACTTCTTCACAAGGACAGGAGTGAAATGAGAGTGTGGCCAGGATGGTGATGGTTTTTGATGATGCCAGTTGTCTTTTTGAGGCTGCGTCTCCTATAGGTTACTTCAATGGAGGGGAGGTCAGTACCCAACATGGACAAGGCATTGGCCATCATTCTTTGTAATCTTCTTTGCTCCTGGCCATTTGAATAGCCTAATGAGGCTGGGTTGAAAGCAGTCAATTTGTTCCACCATACACCTGTAGATGTTCAAACTCATGTAAACAGGACTGTGCCATCTATTAATTATAAATACTATATATTGAATTAATAGTGAATTGCTAGGTTCATTGACCTTTATATAATATGATGAAAACATATCTTTCAATGTGTCAATAATGTTTCATGAGTAAAAATTTATTTTCACAATTAGAAATGTTTTAACAAAAACAAATTGTTAGTATAAAAAGCTATTTAAATTTGTTATTTATTGTCTTTACACATGTTTGTACTACAGGAGCTATCAAGGTTACGAATATTTGACTAATGGAATATCAACTTATTGCAAATTCTTCCATATATTTTTAAAGTATTTTTGGGTTAATAATAAAATAGAACATAGAACAGTACAGCACAAGAATACACACTTTTGCCCACAATGTCCATGCTTAACATAATGTCAAGACCAACTCTTATCCACCTGCTCATAATCCATATCCCTCCATTTCCTGTTTATCCATATGCCTATTCAAAAGTCTCTCAAATGACACTATCGTATCTGCCTCCACTACAATCCTGGCAGCGCATTCCAGGCATTCACCACGGTCCGTGTAAAAAATCTGCCCAGGCATTTCTGTTATACTTTGCTCCTTTCATCTTGAAGCTATGCTCTCTGGTATTTGATGTTCAATCCTAAGGAAAAGGTTCAGACTGTCTACCCTACCCATGCCTCTCATAATTGTATGCACTTCTATCCGATCTCCCCACAATTTCTGGCGTTCGAGAGAAAGCATTTAAGTATGTCTAAAACCTTCATATCTTTCTTGTAATAGGGCAACCAGAACTGTACACAATACTTCAAATGAGGCTTAACCAAAGTCCTATAAAGCTGCATCATGACTTCCTGACTGTTATACTCAATGCCCTGAACTATGCCTTCTTTGCCACTTGATCTACTAGTGTTGCCACAGGAAGTTATGGACTTGGATCCTTAGATCCCTCTGAACATCAACGCTGTTAAAAGTCATGCCATTAATTGTTTATTTTTCCCTTACATTTTACCTTCAAAGTGTAACACCTCATACTTACTGAGATTAAACTCCATGTCATTGCTCTGCCCATTTCTGTAGCTGATCGATATCCCTCTGTATACTTTGACTGCCTTCCTAACAGCCCGCGACCCCAGCAATCACAGTGTCATCTGTAACCAACATGTACATCCAAGTCATAAGGTCATAAGTGATAAGAGTAGAATTAGCCCATTCGGCCCATCAGGTCTACTCCTCCATTCAATCATGGCTGATCTATCTCTCCCTCCTAACCCCATAACCTCTGAAACCCATACTAATCAAGTCATATCTATATATCACAAACAGCAGAGGTTCCAGCATAGATCCCTATGGAACTCCACTGGTCACAGACCTTCAGCCTGAATATTGCTTTTCCATCACTATCCTCTGTCTTCTCTCAGTTCTGAATTCTTCTGTCTACGTCACTCTTTGTTCCTTGCACCTTAATCCTCTGGATTATCCAATAATGGGGACTTCATCACATGCCTTACTAAAATCCGATCTTATTTCATCGATTTTACTTCAATGATCACCTTCGTCACCTCTTCAGAAAGCTCGATAAAGTTATTAAGACACAACCTACATGTACAAAGCCATGCTGACTAACCCTAATTAATCCAGTCCCTTCCATGGAAATAAATCCATATCCAAAGAATTCCTCTCCAATAGCTTCCCTATCACTGACACCTGAGGCACACTAACCTACTCTCAACTTACTTTCTTAAATAAAAGAACAACATTAGCTTCTCTCCAGTCCTCTGGGATTTCGTCACTGTGGCTAGAGATGACAAAAATATATTTGTCAATGCTCCTGCAATCTCCTCTCTTGCCTCTCTCTGATAGATTCCATCAGGTCTTGGGGATTTATCCACCTTCACGCTTTTCAAGAGCCCCAACTTTTCCATAATATCAAATTGCATATTAGTAATCTCCACACTGATCTCACTGTCATCTACGTCCTCCTCCTTGGTGAAACCATGATCACCAAACATCCAAAGTATTCAATTAGTACCTTGCCCACATCCAAAGACTCCAAGAACAAATTATCTCCTTTATCCTGAATGGTCTCATCTTCTCCCTGGTTACCCTCTTGTTTTTTGATGTGGTTATAAAAAAGCTTTCCGATTTTCTTTAATCCGACACACCAAAGCCATTTTGTGGCCGGCTTGAGTTCTTTCCTCCTTTCTTTATGTTAACCATATAACCATATAACAATTACAGCACGGAAACAGGCCATCTCGGCCCTACAAGTCCGTGCCGAACAATTTTTTTTTCCCCTTAGTCCCACTTGCCTGCACTCATACCATAACCCTCCATTCCCTTCTCATCCATATGCCTATCCAATTTATTTTTAAATGATACCAATGAACTTGCCTCCACCACTTCCACTGGAAGCTCATTCCACACCGCCACCACTCTCTGAGTAAAGAAGTTCCCCCCCATCATATTACCCCTAAACTTCTGTCCCTTAATTCTGAAGTCATGTCCTCTTGTTTGAATCTTCCCTATTCTCAAAGGGAAAAGCTTGTCCACATCAACTCTGTCTATCCCTCTCATCATTTTAAAGACCTCTATCAAGTCCCCCCTCAACCTTCTGCGCTCCAGAGAATAAAGACCTAACTTATTCAACCTCTCTATGTTCATGAGGCCCTGCATGATTCCATTCTCCTAAACCTTGCAAGCTCTTCTCTTTTATTTGACTAAATCTTCGATCTCTTTGATCATGCAAGGTTCCCTTAGTTTGTCAAATTTACTCCTCCTCCTTACAGGGCCTGGTCTTACCTTCTGCACCCTTGAGGTCAGCTGAAGGAGGCGCCCCTCCTCCCGGGAGAACAATGGCTGAAAAGTGCCAGGTGAGGAGAGGACATCGGTTTGTGTGATGACCGAAATGGAGGCGATGGCTGAAACGGGTATTTGTGGCTAGCTGCAGCTGCAACTGTAAATGGTGCCAACATGGTGCCTCTTGTATATGGACTCAGTGGGCTGGTTTGCACGTTCTTTACGGACCGAGGGCGATTGCAAAGAATGTATTTAACTGTACCTGCTACACATGACAGTAAAGAAACCATTGATAAGTTAAGGTGTCTGTTGCTCCCTTAGCCATTGTTATGGGAACTCTGAGTGAAATGGGGCTTGGAATAATTGTGGATGGTACCTGGTATCAATGTCCTGGATGAGGTTTGCCTGTTAGAGGTGCAGAGGAGGGGGGGGGGGGGGGGGGGGGGGGGGGGGGGGGGGGGGGGGGGGGAGAGAGTTATTGTGTGTGGAGCAACTGATCCTTGCCCTGATGAAAAATGTCCTGAATGAGGTATACCTGTTAGAGGCTGAGGGAAGGGAGTGGGTGGAGGGTTGATGGGGGTTGTGAGCAGTTGTCTACACTGATCCTTGCCCAGATTTAAAATGTCGCACGGCGTGATATCGAAAATGCATGTTACCCGCTCCCATCTCCAAGCCGAGGCACTAATGCTCCAAATCAGCTCCCGCTACATGAATCGGGGTCCCCGTTAAGAAACATGGCTTTCTGAGCTCCAGTCCTGGGGAGTGATCACACTTTAATGTTAACATTGCTTCACAGGATCTACAAAGCCAGGCGTGGTTTCTGTGTTAAATCACACCGAAAACCTGCGATTTGCAATTCTTATGCCCGCAACACATTGCACAGCAGGCCCACCAGAAAATCATTGCTGAGGCCCCACATGAAACTGGGGTGGGTTTTCCAAGCAGCACCATTTCAGTTTTGTATCTTAAATTGCAGAGGAATTTCAGAGCCAGTAATAATTTTTTACTCAACACTCGCTGAGTTGATTATATTTACAGATCATGGAATTATTTGATTTGTCTTGTAACTAAACAGGAAAGAAGTTTATCATTCACCATAAACTTCTTTGTCATATTTTCACACATACCACATATACTCCCTTTACATATGTTAACGCCCCACAGTGTGTTTAAAATTACCTGCCGTGAGCTGTTCAGGCCTGGGATTCCAGATGTAACATTGTGAAGTCACTCCTCTTAAATTGATGATTAAAATATGTTTTGTCCTTGGGTGCATTTTGGTGCACCAAACATAACTCCCTAAAAGGAAGCATTTTTATTGCTTATTTATTTTTAACTTTATCCTTTTGTGAGAGCAGATGATTCTTTCCTCTCTGAGGAATGATTCATCTTCTCTCCGCTGAACCAGAAAATCTAAAACATCAGGTTTGAGGCTCGATACCTGCCAAATCGCAAACAACAAGCATATGCCTTGTTACAATCTTCTTTGTGATCTATTTCAATCCTGCAGAAGAATGAATGTATGTATTTGCAGTAAAATAGGCACTTATTTTTAAGTAACACATCGGCGGTATATTTGAAAGTATTCTTTAGCATTAATTATTCTAAATGGTCAAAGATAAATATAAGTTGTGGGTTCTTTCATTAGGACTGCATAGCATTCCTTTAACCTTTTGCAATTAATAAAGGTGCAAGACACTTAAACATTTAACACAAAATGCTGGATAACTCTCTGCAAAATTCCAGGGTCTGTAGTTCTTTGTGTCCATTTAATTAATTCGATCCAATTTGTGATCCCAGCTACAAAGACATATGTATACAGCAATTCATTCTTCCCCCGCACAATTAAAGCATGGAATAATCTCCACCCAACTATAGTTACCCAACCAGATGCAACTAAATTTAAAGTAGCTCTTTCTTCCCAATAACCCTTTCTGGCTTAAGCCCTCCATTCACCACCTCCAGTTTAAATTCCATTTGGAATATTTTGGAGGACCAAGAAACCAAGAAACCAAGAAACCATTTAATACCAATTAAAAAATAACCTACAGAGAACATGCAAATAGATATGAAAGGCTGTGTAAAACTTTCATGTATTGAAAGTTTAAGAAGCATTTAGGCAGGTACATGGATAGGACAGGTTGAGAGGGAACTGGACCAAATGCAGGCAGGTGTGTCTAGTGTAGATGGGCCATGTTGGCTGGTGTGGGTAAGTTGGGCCGAAGGGCCTGTTTCCACGCCATAAAATCTATGACTATGATTGTAATTTTATATTGGAAAAGAAAGCTTTCCTTGAATGATGTCACTTTAACTTACAGATAAAACCAACATTCCTCTACTTCCATTTACTTAAATTGTGGGTGGGTTTGGCGAAGTTACATATCTAGCCCATTCATGTATTCTCTCAGGAAGTGATGCTTTGGTCCATAAATTGTTGCATTGCTTGTATTAATGATTCTATGACTCCTAAGTTAAATGAACTATTTAAAACTATTGACACACCAAAAAATCTTAATATAATTTCGAGCCAGTGTGTGCGACTAACAAGCCAAATAGCGAAATTGGTTAAAGGATTTTTGTTTGTATCTGTGCTTCTGTTTCCATTGTATGTGAGCTGAAAGAACTGGATGATATCATTGTAATCACCGAAGGCTTCAGATTTCTACAAACTTCAACAATCTGATCCAGCTTTGTCATACATTTGGAGTGAACGGGAGGAATTTTTCTCTTATTTATGCTCAGGGAACACTGGGTCGCTGAATGGAAAAACAGAAGAAGGATCAGAGTCCATAAGCTATGTCTTTGCTCCAATGTCTTTGCAGGAATTTTACTGTACGTGCTTCCTTTGAGAGTGCAGTTGGGAGAGTTTCAGTGTCCACAACAGCAGCCATTATTGCAGGAATACAACAGATGATGCCTCAGTTCAGTTTAGTTTATTGTCACGGTACAGTGAAAAGCTTTTGTTGCGTGATAACCAGTCAGCGGAAAGGCAATACATTACTACAATTTAGCCATTTATAGTGTATAGAAACATGATAAGAGAATAACATTTAGTGCAAGGTAAAGCCTGTAAATTTCAATTGAAGATAGTCCAAGGGTCACCAATGAGGGAGATAATAGTTCAGGCCTGCTCTCTAGTTGTGTATGGTTCAGTTGCCTGATAACAGCTGGGAAGAAACTGTCCCTGAATCTGGAGGTTTGCGTTTTCATGCTTTAAACCTTTTGCCCAATAGGGAAGGGGAGAAGAGGGAGTGGCCAGGGTGTGACTTGTCCTTGATTATGCTGCTGGCTTTGTCGAGGCAGCTTGAGGTATAAATGGAGTCAATGGAAGGGAGATTGGTTTGTGTGGAAGGAATGGGTGATGTTTTGGGTTGAGACCCTTCTTCAGAAGAAGGGAACCAACCTGAAATGTTACCCATTCCTTTTTTTCAGAGATGCTGCCTGTTCCGCTGAGTGACTACAGCCTTTTGTGTCTGCTTCAGTGTAAACCAGCATCTGCAGTTCCTTCTTACACACGTTGGTTTGTATGATGGTCTGGGCTGCATCCATAATTCTCTGCTGTCTCCTTTACATTGGGGGTGTTGCTGAGTACCTAGTGTATGATGGGCAGACAAAAAGCAGCCGTTGAGGCTTCCCCTGTGTACATCTCAGTGGGTGGGTGGCTGGGGACCATATGTTTGAGCCAAGCACCTTCCTTCTAAGGTCCCGAAGTGTCATGGGGCATGGGGCTGCTATGGTACTGCTGGGGAGTATTAAGATCCCCACCCTCCCTCACACACACACACACACACACACACACACACACACACACACACACACACCCACACACACAGACACACACACACTCACACACACACACACACACACACACACACACACACACACACACACACACCCCAACATACACACTCACACACACATGCACACACACATGCACACACACATGCACACACACACACACAGCACACACACATACTTCACACACAGACACACGAACATACACACGCACACATGCACACACACACACTACACACACTTCACACACAACACACACACGTGCATATACACACACATACATAAACGCATACAACCACACACATACACATACATGCATACACTCATCCAACACACAAATGCACACACACACATACACATACACATACACACACACACGCAACGCACAACACACATACATGCACACGCACACGCACACACACACATGCACACAGCACACACACACACACACACACACACACACACACACACACACACACACACACACACACACACACACACACACACACACACACACACACACACACACACCAGCACACACACACACACACACACACACACACACACACACACCAGCAAGCTGCAATAGCCGCAGATCCCACGCTCTGTGTGCGATGCTAATGACCTGAATTTGCTGAGACATTTGGGTTTAGGTCACGGTGGATACACTGCGGTTTGTGTTTGTTCCAAATGGCAATATTCCAAGCCAGTAGAAGATGAGGATTGATTTATGAAGTGAATCTGAGCTGATATCCTCCCTGAGATAGTTCTGGCAATTATATCCATCAGTATCCGTTATTTTAATTCAGAGCATCAACACAATGAAATCATAATTTGATTGATTGATCGATTGTAAGATACAGCACGGAAACAAACCATTTGGCCCATCGATCGCCCATTCACCCTTGTTCTATGTTAACACACTTTCTCATCCACACAGAAGGCGACAGATAGCACAATGGGCTAAGAGTTCGGCTGGCGACCGGAAGGTAGCCGGTTCAAATCCCGCTTGGAGTGCATACTGTCGTTGTGTCCTTGGGCAAGACACTTCACCCACCTTTGCCTGTAATGGAATGTACGGCGGCAGGCGCGGGCACACCGCGACGCCCTGTGTCTCCCCTTCAAGGGAGATGCTAAAAATGCATTTCGTTGTCTCTGTACTGTACACTGACAATGACAATAAATTGAATCATCATCATCACACTACTCACAGGAGGCAATTTACAGAAGGCCATTAACCTACATCCCACACGCCTTTGGGATGTGGGAGGAAGCCGGAGCACATGACGTACCTCATGTGCAAACTCATTGACAGCACCCGAGGTGAGGATCGAACCGTTGTCACAGCTGTGGCCCTGTGCTGCCCTGGTTAAAATGGACTTAATTTAATTTGATTAGTTTTAATTTAATTGTTTGATGTTTAAAGTACCTCCTCATGGGGCCACTTGTTTGCACCAAACACCTTCCTTAGAAGTACCAGAGGAGCCCAGAGATGAACACATCAGCTTGCTAGTCTCATCACATCCAAACATCCTCTCAGCCAGTAAGCATCAGCAGACCCTCCAACCACCCTACCTGCAAGATGCAAGACCCCTGATACCATGCTCTCAGATCATGATAATCATATTTTATTGACACATTAGGTACAGTGACATACTTGGTAGGAAACCTCACCTAGGCAGTACACAAAGAGTTGTCACGCTTCTGGAGACAACAAAGTTGCAAAAAGTTAATCAAATAGTTTTATCTTCTGCTCGCCCACTGCCGCAACTGGCCACATGTGGGATTCCCCCCCCCATTCCCCCCCTCATTCTCATCAGCCCCACCACAGGGTCACCTTCATTCTCGTCGGCCATCCACCGTCTCGCCTTTGATGGCCCTCCTTGCTCTCGTTGGTACAGGTACCTCCTTGCTGTCAGCGGCACGGGTCCCTCCTCGCTCTTGGCCGAATGGGACACCTTATGCTCTCAGCGGCAAGGGTCACCCTACGGTGTGTAGAGCCTACTCTCTCGGCGATGCTCCACATCTCCCATCCTCGTGAGCCAGTTATATGTCACAGTTGACAAACCTCTTCCTTCAGGTGCCTCTGTAAATCCACAACATCCTTCCCTTCAAAGCCAATGTCATCGAGGCTGAGCCATGGAGGGGGACTTCCAGCCATTGGGCTTAGCTTTGGAAGTTGATTACAGAGAGTGAGAAAATTGCTATGCTGTTGGTGAAAGTGGATTCTGTTGATGATACAGAGCAGGTACCATTGAACAATGGTAGTCAATTGTTTATCATATTTTGCCCTGCAGAATCCCAACCCCACCCACCATTACCACTAATAGTGATTGGGCCCCAGACAGTGTGTAATCTAATTTACCCAGACAACCCATATCCCTGGCTATTAAGACATAGCAGAATAATTAGGCCATTTGGCCCATCAAGTCTGCTGTGCCATGCAATCTTGGCTGATCTATTTCTCCCTCTCAACCCCATTCTCCGGCCTTGTCATCGTAACCTTTCACGTCCATACTACTCAAGAACCTATCAATCTCCGCTTTAAAAATACCCAAGAACTTGGCCTCCACAGCCATCTGTGGCAATGAATTCCATAGATTCACAACCATGGTGGTTCTGGTGGTTGAAGTAATAACAATGTGATAGTCACCCCACGACTGCCCATGTCCCTGTGAAAACTATCATCCACCCATTGAGTTTGTTACTGGCCAAACAGGTATGTACTGATTGTGGGTCGATCAGCCTCTTAACATTTGTAAAGGAAGGTTGTCAGCAGCAGTATCATGGTATCACTGTAGGCATTAGTGCCTTCTACAGAAAATAGACAATAGGTGCAGGAGTAGGCCATTCAGCCCTTCAAACCAGCACCGCCATTCACTGTGATCATGGCTGATCATCCACAATCATTACCCCGTTCGTGCCTTCTCCCCATATCCCTTGACTCCGCTATCTTTAAGAGCTCTATCTAGCTCTCTCATGAAAGCATCCAGGAAATTGCCCTGCACTGCCCTATGAGGCAAAGAATTCCAAAGATTCACAACTCCCTGGGTGAAAAAGTTTTTCCTCATCTCCGTTCTAAATGGCCTACCCCTTATTCTTAAGCTGTGGCCTCTGGTTCAGGACTCCCCCAACATCGGGAACATGTTTCCTGCCTCTAGCGTGTCCAATCCCTTAATAATCTTAATATGTTTCAATAAGATATCCTCTCATCCTTCTAAATTCCAGTGTATACAAGCCCATTCACTCCATTCTTTCAACATATGACAGTCCCGCCATCTGGGGAATTAACCTCGTGAACCTACGCCACACTCCTTCTATTGCAAGGATGTCCTTCCTCAAAATTAGAGACCAAAACTGCACACAATACTCCAGGTGTAGTCTCACTCGGGCCCTGTACAACTACAGAAGGACCTCTTTGCTCTTAGACTCAACTCCTCTTGTTATGAAGACCGACATGCCATTAACTTTCTTCACTGCCTGCTGTGCCTGCATGCTTACTTTAAGTGACTGATGAACAAGGACACCCAGATCTTATTGTACTTCCCCTTTTCCTAACTTGACACCATTCCAAATATAATCTGCCTTCCAGTACTTGCCACCAAAGTGGATAACCTCACATTTATCCACATTAAACTGCATCTGCCATGCATCTGCCCACTCATCCAACCTGTCCAAGTCATCCTGCATCCACATAGCATCCTCGTCACGGTTCACACTGCCACCCAGTTTGTGTCATCTGCAAATTTGCAAATGTTGTTTAATCCCTTCATCTAAATCATAAATATATATTGTAAATAGCTGCTGTCCCAGCACTGAGCCTTGTGGTACCCCACTAGTCACTGCCTGCCATTCTGAAAGGGACCCGTTAAACATTACTCTTTGTTTCCTGTCTGACAAACAGCTTTCTATCCATGTCAGTACCCTACCAATACCATGTGCTCTAATTTTGCCAACTAATCTCCTATGTGGGACCTGATCAAAACCTTTCTGAATGTCCTTGTAGACTACATCCACTGGCTCTTCCTTGTCCATTTTCCTAGTTACATCCTCAAAAGATTCCTGAAGATTAGTCAAGCATGATTTCCCCTTCGTAAATCCACGCTGACTCGGACCGATCCCGTTACTGCTATCTGATGGCAAAAATTCAGAAACATGCCAACCAGCTACATTTCCACAATTATTCTTGTTACCCAGACATTTGTTGCATTTGGCAGCTATTTTGCTTTGCATAACATAATTCATTTTCATGGCTTTGTGTTTCATAATTTACATACGTGAAACCTATCTCCTGTTGCTTATCGTACCCTGAATTTAACACTAAACACGATGCATCCTAATGGGAATAATGTAGTACAGCTGATACAGTAGAAACCAGTCCCTACTTCTCATTCATCTACTTAGTCGATGATTCATCCTTACATTTTGTGAACGATAAAGTTACAGCACAAGAAAGACCATATTCTGATCGAGCCTTTCATGCACTGTATCTGTGTACCTCCCGAGATTGAAAAGAAAATTCCTATGATTTATAGTGATTTAGAATATGCAAAGGAAATTCCCATAAAATTGATGCAGCACTAGGAAATAATTCATCTCAGACTGCGAGGCAGTCCCTCAAGACCCTTTTTGAAAAGCAGTTGAAGCTCCCTTTGTTAATGACTGACATGGTAGCCTCTCTTTAGAATGCTCAAAAATGAACAAGGGCTTATGTTCCACTGGGGCCTACCAAGGTCTTTTAGCCTTTGCACCCGTCAATATGGTTCCAAGAAGCTGTTAATAAATAGCATACCAGCATCACTTTTTTCTTAAATTACCTTCAGACAGGGCGCAGATTACTAAAGACTGGATCAGAAAACTTGACAGCTGAGTAGGAAATGTGTCCTGCACAAAACATCCAACAAATTCGTCACTTTGTTCTCTGATGCCTCAGTCTCGAGTCCTGATGGTTTTCCCTGACTTTGACTGAAACAATAATGTGGCCATATTCTTTTTATTTCCCCACTGGAACCCACTAATTCCTGAGATTCTCTTTTACAAGATGATTTCTTTTTCCTCTAATCAACCGTGACCATTCCTCTTAGGATGTTGTCCAAGCTAACACTTTGTTCGCATTCGACATTGTTCCAGTGCAGCGCCTTCATAAAATTCTTTGAACCTGATGCTGTTTGTATTTTCAAAATAATAATTGGTACTTGTGATCCAAAGCTCTTTTAAAGTGTGGGGAATTGTTGGATGTTTTATGGCAAGACCCACCAAAAAAATGATTTATTGGATTGTAATATTGTAGGTATTTCATTTGTCATACAGTCAAGGCAAAATGTTCTTCTTCAGTTTCCATAATTCTTTTACCATATTCTCTTGCGAAACGCCATTGGGAGCTGACATCTGTTTTTGTAATTCATGGACATAACCCTCCAATTTAATGGACAAGTTTTGGTATCAGTTTTGATGTAGCAATATATAACCCGCAGCTGTTTTGTATTATCAATAACAGTCATCTAATTCATCAGTAATGAAATTACATGTTTTGGAGTGGCCTAGAGTGTTGTGATCCAAAGTGCACTATGGACAAGACTCAGACTGCTCAATCAAAGGTATTCTAGTTGCTAACGCATGGCAGAGCAGCCAATATGCACGCACTTGTGAATGAACATGTGGCTTAGCAGACAACATGGCTTGAACTACTGTAACAGAAGCTCGGGCACTGGAAGGCAGATGTAACCTCGATGTGATATATCTTCCAAAGGGTATCAAGTGTGTCAGTGTGGGTTTCAGCATATGTGCAAAACTCAGCAAACAAGTTGCAGTTCAGGATGAATAGGGTTTTAAACACATTGGTTAAAAGGTTCCAAATGAATTGAGGTGTTAAAAATAAATAAAGGATATATAGAAGGATGTAAAAGGCTTCTTGCAGTTCTCTAATTTGCTAATTTTATATTTAGCCAATTGTAGTAAATAGAATCATTTCACAAAATTAATTGTACCATGATACATCTTCCAGCCATTAGTTTGGCAAACGTTGTCAATTGCATTGTTAATAATAATGGGTGTTGTAGGGAGGTAGTCACAGCTGTACCTTGTAGCTCTAAGCAAGGGACTCCTTCAAAGTGACAACATTCAACAGTGGCTTTTGGTATTGCTGTATCAGTTCTCCACTTTTAGTTTTTTAGTTTAGAGATACAGCGCGGAAACAGCCCCTTTGGCCAACTGAGTCCGTGCCGACCAGCAATCCCTGCATATTTGCGCTAGCCTACACATACTTGAGATTAAACCATGGACATTCAGGATTTGCGCTAGCCTACACCGTTGAGGGGGGATCTTATAGAAACTTACAAAATTCTTAAGGGGTTGGACAGGCTAGATGCAGGAAGATTATTCCCGATGTTGGGGAAGTCCAGAACTAGGGGTCAGTTTAAGGATAAGAGGGACGTCTTTTAGGACTGAGATGAGAAAATCATTTTTTACACAGAGAGTGGTGAATCTGTGGAATTCTCTGCCACAGAAGGTAGTTGAGGCCAGTTCATTGGCTATATTTAAGAGGGAGTTAGATGTGGCCCTTGTGGCTAAAGGGATCGGGGGGTATGGAGAGAAGTCAGGGATGGGATACTGAGTTGGATGATCAGCCATGATCATATCGAATGGCGGTGCAGGCTCGAAGGGCCGAATGGCCTACTCCTGCACCTATTTTTCTATGTTTCTATGTTTCCATACCAGGGACAATTTATATTTTTTACCAAAACTAATTACCCTACAAACTTGTATGTGTTTGGTGCGTGGGACCAAAAGGGAGAATAAAGTGTGTATCTGTATTATTCGGCACTTCAGCATAAATTCAACATGGTTTAATCTCAAGTGTGTTGCCATTTGTTTCTGATTGTGTACCTGCACTGCTAATGACCCTCCTTATTCCATGGGCTTTGTTTCACTCAGTGAGTGTATTAGGTGGCACTTTATCAAATGCTATTGAACCTCCATATATATGATATCAACTGCACCACCATCACCAACTCTTTGCTATGCTGCCTATAATAAGACATATGATCTAAGAGAGTTTACGCAGCAATTTAGAAATGAGTTAATAAGCAATTTCCTGCTTTTTTGAACCTTCTTGCATTTTTAATTTCAGATACATTCTCCAGAGCACTAGAGGATTTTAAGTTTCTGGGGGTGTTCTGCAAACCTTCAGGATTGTGGTAGCAATGCAAAATTTTCTGCACAGAATCAACAAAAGGATTAAGCTGATCCTGTTGTCAGCTTGACACTGTTGTCAGTGTCTGTTGTCACCTGTAAAATAATTTCCAGCACCAACATTGTTATTTCTGGTACCTTCTTAAAAAAGTTTTTCCAGTTTTGTCCAGGTTTAAATATATTGGGGCTTTTTCTGTATCGGTTAACTTTTAATTCTAAAAATTCACTCAAAATATATCTTAAAAGGAAAATACTCTTCAATCCTACACTTTTTTACTGACCTAGATACAGCAACCTTCAAAAATAAAATATTGTAGCTAATGTATAACCCTTTAAGCTTGCAACAATATTATTTTAATTAAATGTGTTGTCTTTCTGGATGTTCCCTTGAAATGAGGCAACAACCATTCTGCATTAATCCTTCATTACCAGATTTATAGCAATCTTAATATCTGATGAGAGCCTTGCTGAATGCATATGATACTTTCAAAAGTAAACCTACTGCAGTGGATATACATACAAAATAACAAGCATGGGTTTTTCTCTGCATTAACCTTCAGTGTCAGTTCTGAAGATAGACACAAAATGCTGGAGTAACTCAGCAGGACAGGCAGCATATCTGGAGAGAAGGAATGGGTAACGTTTCAGGTCGAGACCAACAGTGTCAGTTCTGAATCAGTTAATAGTATTCTTGGCTCTGAGTCAGCAGATTATGGGATTTAATCCCTCATCCACAGATTTGACAACAAAAATGCAAGATGACTGAGGAAGTGAGTGCTGCATTGCTGGAATCACCGACCTGAAAATTCTTTAGCACTTGGTGCCCCAACAAACAAATTGAAGGTCAACAAATGAAAATTTCTCTATCAGAAGAAATCCAAGGCATGGAAATTGCTGAGAGAAACTTCACAAGCTTTATGATGCAAGCAATTTTTCATGGAACCATGCATATCCAAAGCAGTACATGATGGAATTTCAAAGCACGTATCTTAGAACAATTGTTAAACTGAGACCCTGTCTGCTGTTGTAGGTTTGGTATATGAGATCCCATGTAGCTGTATTATTTTGCATAGGGCCTGGTGAATTATTCTAGTATCCTGCTTAATATATATACTGTGTTGGAAGTGTATACTGTGTAGATGCCGGTTTTCACCAAAGGTAGACACAAAATGCTAGAGTAACTCAGCGGCTCAGGCAGCATCCTTGGAGAAAAGGAATAGGTAATGTTTCAGGTCGAGACCCTGCTTCAAATTGAGATTATATGCTCACTAATGTCATAAAAAATCACTAATCATTATCACTATGCCATTTGTGGGTTTACTGCATGTAAAATGGCTGCAGTGCTTCCTACAATCCACTTCATCCTGTGAGTCCACTTCGGAAGTTCTGTGTTAGTTGTAATCTAATTTGGTACATCAAGAACTGTGGTTAACAAACATTTTTATACTTTTATTCTCTCTTAGATGACTGGAAACTCCTGTGTCTACTCTCTCTTTGTACCTAAGTTTTTCTTGTTTTTTCATCAAACATTGCAATTTATCTATATTACTAAGAAATTGGGGGATTCATGTCTCACCAACACAAAGCAGTCTGCTTAGAACATAGAATGTTACAACGTCTGTGCCGAACATAATGCCAAGATGAATGAAAAATCCAAGTTTGTCATCCACACATTAGGGGCAATTTCACGAAGGCCAATTAGCCTGCAGACCCACATGTCTTTCGAACTGTACCCTAGGTTAGAATTGAACCCAGGTCTCTGGTGCTGTCAGGCAGCAGCTCTGCCAGCTGCCCCACTGCCGTGTTAATTTTTTGTTTGTATTCCGTAAATCCCAAATCCCAAATCCAAAGACAGATTGCAAAACGAGTGAGCATGATATGTAGAATGGACATTTATCATTGGGCCCATCATAACCCGCAGAGAAATAAGCCAAACTTGATGGACAGAGTGGCCTAATTCTGCTCCTATAACATGAATTTATGGGTTTATGAGCCACATTTATTGTAAAGTCAGTAATCCTACTCAGATTATAGGTTTATTGAATCAGATAATGGTACTAGAGTTGAGTTGCTGTTGTGCTGATTCTAATTGCATTAAGTGATTTCAAAAATTCTTTGCTAAAAGGAAATACTTTCTGTATTATGGTGTTATCATATTTCTGTCTATATTATGCTATGCATGAGTTGATCACTGCTTTCAGAGTGCCTGGGCTTGTCAAAGTTTTGATCTAAATCTCATAACATATCAAAAATACTTAAATGACCTAAAATCGTTAAGAAAACATGTTTCTCTAAATCCCCAGAATTTCAATAAATTCTGGATAACGTTAAAATAAATGGTTCTCTATAATAATCAAAAATAATCAAGGACCCGGGTTCTGTCCAGTAGGCGGCGCGGCTCTGGCCAGCAGCGGCCTCTGCAGCCTGTCCGCTTTTTTTTTATTTTCTGTCTGTGTTTTTATGTATTTTTTGTTATTTTATGGCGGGGTGTGTGTGTGTGGGGGGGTGGGGGGGGGGGGGGGAAACTTTTTGAATCTCTCCCTGCACTGGAGACCCGACCTTTTCTCGTCGGGTCTCAGGTGTCGTTGAGGCCGCAACGAGGAGCGGCCTCCAACAGGAAGAAGCCGGGGACTCAGGTGCCGACTCACCGTTGCCGTCGCGGAGCTGGCCGGGTCCGGAGCGGGTGGAGCGGTGGAGGAGCGCTGCTGCTGCTGATGCTGTTGCTGCTGCTGCTGCTGCTGCTGCTGCTGCTACCGGAGAGTCGGAGGCTCCAACGATGGGTCTGTGGACGACGGCGCCGGGAGCCCGCGGCTCCCTGGAGGGAGACCACTTTTCGGGGCTCTGCAACGGCGAATTCTCCCGCCCGAGTTGCGGGGTCGAAGAGCTCCTGGAGCGGGGCCTACATCACTGCCCCGCGCGGCTGGAATGGCCGCGGACTCTGCGAGCGCACACCGGGGGCTCCAACACCAAGACCCGGTGTGCGACCTCGCACCACCCGGCGTGGCTTTAATGGCCGCGGGACAATCGCCATCGCCAGCCGGGGGCTATGACTTTGACTCTGACATCGGGGGGGGAGAGTGCAGTGGAGAGATAAGTTTATTTGGCCTTCCATCACAGCTATGTGATGGATGTTTATGTTAAATGTAATTATGTTGTGTCTGGGGTCTATTTGTGTGTAATGTATGGCTGCAGAAACGGCATTTCGTTTGGACCTCCAGGGGTCCAAATGACAATTAAATTGACTCTTGACTCTCTTGACTCTTGACTCTTCTGTCCACCTCAGATTCATGTTCTGAGTAATAGGACTATCACTATTTTTATCAGGACAATCAGACATATTAGCCTACAAAATCTTTCACAGCAAATTCCTTTCAGTTAATACAGCACCCTAACACACACTTGTGAAAGTGACATAGAGAGTGATCATGAATGTTAAATTTTATATCAAGTCACGTGAGTGACTACGTGAACAGCCCGCTAGCCCGCATGCGCGTCAAATGTCGACACATGGCGCGGGTGTCGGAGCAGTTCGAAACTGCACTGGCAGGTAAGTTAATTTTGTTTTCAGCGGGCCACTGCGGTACAGCAGGCTCGGAGTAGCTGACGGGCGCAGCCTGTGCGGCTGCCGCCATTGGAGCTCCGAACGAGAGCAGGCGGCCGGATTTTGAGGCCGCCGTAGAGGCTCCCATAAGGAGCTGGGATTCAATATTTCGGCTGCCGGCGCGGCCAGGTCAACGATCGCTGCAAAAGATTAGCAGCAGCCGGTGGTTTAAAAATAGCCACGGCCAGGACAGCAACCGCCAGGTAAACTCAGCTGCAGTAGCACCTAGCAATTTTAAACATAGATGCTACCAACTGAGGTTGGTTCAGCTTACGCTGGAGAGCAGCCCTATAAATAGAGTGGCTATAAATAGAGTTGGCAGGTTTTTAATAGTGGTTGCCGCTCGGTCACGTTTGTGACTATCCTAGCAGATAGGATACAATGGTCTTGTTTAATACTTTGGCAATATAACAATGTATCTTAGCATGCCAATAACGTTTTTTAAAGTGAAATTTAATACAAAGGACATTTATTATCACATACACCAAATGGTGTACTGCAATTTGACTTGCCATTGCAGCATAAAATGGGGCTCCACTGGAGCAGGCGGCTGTTTGGAGCATCTTACCTGTACAGATGAATGCTCCGAAAGCGAGTCAGCCAGAGGCCCGAGGAGGCAACACCTGGTTCAGGGTTGAGGTCCATTTCCACCCCTAAAAAACTCCATTGAGGCTCCAGAAAGGAGCTCCTGTCTTGGGAAGCCATTTTTGAGCTGTGTCTATCAGACACCTGTGGGAGCAACACCTGCTTCAGGTTGGCGTCATGATAATTTCCGCTCAGTAGAGGGGACTGTTGGAGATTTTTTCATAAGAGTTGATGTGGATATCGATAAAGCAGTCGAATCTCAGATCTAATGGGGATATGCTTCTTTTAATCATATGAACAAACTATGCTCCGTGTACCAGAGGCATTAACAGGTGGTTCCAGCCATATGCCTGTGACAACACCTGGCAGGGTTGCAGTATTTCTGGCGTGGGGATTATCGGAAAGAGGTGACTCCGATTATGATGCCGACTCATCCAGGTCATATGGGGGCCAAAGGCCTGAGGTAGCAATGCCTGGTGCAGGGTTGCGCTCTATTTCCTCCCCTGAAAGACTCCGTTGAGGCTCCAGAAGGGAACAAGGACTCTGAGTCAAGAGTCAAGAGTCAAGAGTCAATTTAATTGTCATTTGGACCCCTGGAGGTCCAAACGAAATGCCGTTTCTGCAGCCATACATTACACACAAATAGACCCCAGACACAACATAATTACATTTTACATAAACATCCATCACATAGCTGTGATGGAAGGCCAAAAAAACTTATCTCTCCACTGCACTCTCCCCCCCCCCCCCCCCCGATGTCAGAGTCAAAGTCAAAGCCCCCGGCTGGCGATGGCAATTGTCCCGCGGCCATTGAAGCCACGCCGGGTGGTGCGAGGTCGCACACCGGGTCTTGGTGTTGGAGCCCCCGGTATGCGCTCGCAAAGTCCCACGGCCATTCCAGCCGCGCGGGGCAGTGGTGTCAGGCCCCGCTCCAGGAGCTCTTCAACCCCGCAACACGGGCGGGAGAATTCGCCGTTGCAGGAGCCCCGAAAAGCGGTCTCCCTCCAGGGATCCGCGGGCTCCCGGTGCCGCCGTCCGCAGACCCGCAGTAGCAGCCTTCGCATCAGCAGCAGCAGCGGCATCGGCAGCAGCAGCAGCAGCAGCAGCAGCAGCGGCAGCAGCAGCAGCAGCGCACCTCCACCGCTCCACCCGCTCCACCCGCTCCGGACTCGACCAGCTCCGCGATGGCAACGGTGAGTCGGCACCAGAGTCCCCGGCTTCTTCCCGTTGGAGGCCGCTCCTCGTTGCGGCCTCAACGACAACTGAGACCCGACGAGAAAAGGTCGGGTCTCCAGTGCAGGGAGAGATTCAAAAGTTTCCCCCCCCTCCCCACCCCACCCCCATCCCCCCACACACACACCCCAACATAAAATAACAAAAACTACATAAAAACACAGACAAAAAATAATAAAACGCGGACAGGCTGCAGAGGCCGCTGCTGGCCAGAGCCGCGCCGCCTACCGGAGTCACTAACAGGTGCAACAGCAGAGGACCGCGGCAGTACGGAAAGCCGACGGCCACTTCGGAGTCGCTGGCAGCGCCCATCTGCACAGCTAGTTCCAATTCGGCTCCTAGAGGGAGCAGCTTGGCAACCCCGAGTCGGGGCAAAGCCAAAGGCAAGTCTGTGAGACAAGTCCTGTCGGATGATTCGGCTCAAGGGGATTCTGTCCCCACATCTATGGTAGATGTGACTGGCAGATGTGACTGGCCGTTTGTCTCAATTGGAACATCTGGTGGATCAGATGGTGGCACAAAATATACTCCGTGCTATGGAGGAATGCACAGGCAGTTTGAGTCATACGCCTGTGGAAACGCCTGCTACAGGGTTGCAATATTCCTCCCACTCGGATGTAGAGAGGGTCGGAGATGATGGCACAAAATATGCTCCGTGTTACGGAGGCATACACAGGCAGTTCGAGCCATACACCTGTGGCAACGCCTGGTTCAGGGTTGCACTATTTCTCCCACTCTGTCGAGGGGAGTGTCGGAGATCAGTATGCAGCTGACTCCGAACATGAATATGTGCCTGAATCCCATGCTTTAATGCATGATGTACAAGAGTTGCATAAGGAAGAGCTGCCTGCTCTTGCCTCTAAATCTGCTGTTTTCTCGGGGACGGGCGAACCACTACAAGAGGAGTTGGCCAGCGGCATCAGTTACCTAACATCACACCAGCTGAAGGAATGGCAAGCATGGGGCTGAAAATGTGGTAAGACAAGGTCTGCATATGGAACTTTGTTGAAGCTCCAACAAGCAGATCGACCCGGGTTCAGAGACGCTGGCAGGTAAGGTCTTATTAACCTCCATAAAACTCTGAAATGGAGCAGTCTGTCGGCCCAGGTTTGGATTTACTGGCTGCATGGGCTGTCTAGTATATTTTCACTGTCTCTGGAAAAGATCTGGCTGGCCATATGGGTCATATTGACCAGATAAGCACTGCCTCAACATCTGTGATTGGGGTTATCAGGCTGTTCAGTAGAGTGAAGTAGTTGAAGGCTCCCTCACACATGTTTACATTTCTGCTCAGTTAGTGGAGTTGCAAGTTTGTTGGAAACATCATTGCCATCCTCTCTGGGATAGGTAGCTACCAGCAGGAAGCTGGTCTGGCATATAGTATTTTTATTTGACCTGCAGGTTCATGTTGTGAATCAAAAATGTATTTATAATAATCTGTAGGCCCTCAATACCAGTATTTCTGATTGAGTAGCGGGTCAAAGAGATTGTGTTGCACACTCTGGCGACTCAGACAGGTGGTTTCAGTCAGAGGATTGCATAGCAATTCCTGATTCAGGCTTGCATTAGGCTAATTTCCAGTCTGAGGAAGAACGCAGAGGATTCATGGTGACTCTAATAGTCAAGAGTTGACAGGGAACTTGTATTCCCACATCAAGTGGATACTGTGTTTTCTGCTCTAGTCATAAGGCTCTTATTATATGTTATCAGCAAAATGAATGAATAACTAGATAATGCATTTTCAGCGGCAAGAGAAGCCTGAAATGTTAACAGTAATTTACAGTAGGGGTTAACAGTAGATACCTCTTACGATATTAAGGATGGAGCAGACTGGTTTCTCGGGCAGCTAGCTCTGTATGGGAAGTTTGTGAACAAATTATGTTAGCTACTTTTAAAAGGAAGTTACAGAGGTTTGTTTGGCTTTCAGTTTGGGCTTAGAGAAGCGTGTATGTGATAGCACAATTGACACTGCTTGTGCGGCTTTGTCATTCTCTATAGTACCATAAGTGGGACAATAAATGATTGGTTATTCACCCGCTGTTCACTAACGTTATGCAGGGTGTCTTTTATATGACCGCTCTAAAAGACTCCACTCATTGTAGTGTGCAATGTATATCAGTAAATAATTATGCAAATATGCTTCTACTGTATTCCTAATGGGAGCAGTATTTGTTAAATTGATTATGCTTTTAGCAACTGATTTCAGCACAAAGAACACAGTCTGTACTCAATCTCTTGCTCAGTCTCTGGGTCATAACTGACATTAGGGTAGCATGTTATGGGAATGGTCTCATAAGCAAAATGGGCATGATTGCATACATTTGGCGTTGACAGCATACCCACCAGAGCAGAGATTGAGGGTGATATTAGGTATACAAGTACACTGAGCTTGCTAGTACCTATGAAATGAAAGATAGTTTCTTTATTGTTATTCAATAGTCTCCCAAGAGATTGCTGATGGCTCATTAGCAGCCAATAGAATGGATAGTTCCCTTTCATCATACAGCAAGAGGCTTACATAGTGCGTGTTAAGAAGTTATAAAATGTGGTTGAATATGTCTAGATATTTGCAGATAGAATTCTGAACAGTGTTGCATGAGTTATTGTTTAACTCAAAGTCAATTGGGACTATGGTTTGGTTAAGGCCAATGGCCATGTATGCAAGTTAGCATCATGGTATTAATAACCCATGTTTTTCTACCATTAATGGTTTATCTGTTTAAGTGTTTCACACACAGATTGGGCTACTGCATGAAACCACAGAGCTTTGAAGGCTTCATGTAGTCACTCACGTGACTGCAATATAAAATAGAAAGATTAAATGAGAACTTACCGTTTGAAGTTTGTTCTTTATTTCATGAGAAGTTGAAGTGAGGGAATACGTGCCCTCCACTCCCAACCCTACTTCTAATAAAGATCATTTGGTAATTCTAAGGTCGTTAATCTTTCTATAGCTTAAGTTCAGCAACTAGTCTGTGGTTTCATACAGCTGCTCTGAAGATTGACGCGCAAGCGGGCTGGCGGGCTCTTCACGTATTCCCTCACTTCTCATAAAATAAAGATCAAACTTCAAACGGTAAGTTCTCGTTTAATCTTTCTAGTAAACATAACAGCACAATTTGGCTTTAGCTGTGTAACACTACTCTGAAAATGATGTTGGCTTAATGTGCCAGATGTATTGGAAATGTCAGAAGGAGTCCAGAGGTACAACTCTTACAGGACACTTAACAATACAAGCAACACTCTTCTTACTACTGGCTAGTTGCTTCCGATTAAATGCAAGCTGTAATGATGGGAGCTGGTGGGGAATGTGCTGAAAGGTGGTAAATTCTTTGTTGCATAGGGTTCGTGGCAACCCTTCAGGCCCATGAAGGTCTTCATAAGGATACAAGTGCACTGTGGATAATACAACTACTGTTTGGTTGAAGGAACATTAGATGGGCTCTATCAAATTCCTTGCCTGGATCCGAATGTAATAAACACACTTCAAGGACACTGAACATAAACGCTTTGGATTATTCGTCCGCCATTCTGGCAACATGTGTCCTCTGACCTTTCTGACTCATAGTAACACATGATACATTTAAATATGACGTCAGTGACCAAGACAGGCTTCTTTTCTGGAGTATGGAGTTTGTGTAACTTCTCCAATGGAGCAGTGAGATGTGGCAGATCAGAAACAATAACCTGGATGATTACAAGGTTTTGAAACTGAGAATAAGTGTGACTCCGACTTCAGTTGATAAATGAACACCAGACACGTGTGAGGTTGTAGTCGAAGTTGTAGGAAGCCACAGATTTTAGTGACAAAGGACGTGTTACTTGTTGATATTTGTGTTTGTTAATGTTTCTCATGTTGTTAATTTTATTTGATTGACCGTCATTCAAATCAAACAGTTCCAGAGAAGGAGAGTTAGCAAAGTCTGCTTGTCCTATGAATAATCAAAAACTGTTGTTCCTCAGAACAGTGAAGTTAAAAATCTTACAGCAGGTGCATTTTGTGTGCTACATTACTGTTGACCATGGAGAAGTTTTATATTTGAAAATGGTAATACTGTCAAAACAATGAACCAACGGCTGCTTTGATGGCCAGAAAACTGCTCTGCTGCAAATTGAGGCAGTTTCCCATAGCATGGCACATTATTGATGTGTGTTTGCATATGTCCAACCCACTAAATACTTCGTATTCTTACATGAGTAATTAATAAAATAATATCAGACAAAAATAGTGAATGGTCTTTACTGGCAATAAACAGCGCAGCAGACCCATTTGACTGAAAATGTTTCAAATTATTTCTGAACATAAAACTTTTTGAATTAAACAAATGAGGTTTGGAGTAGAGGCTGGTTTACTTATAAAATTACAACCAGGATCCGTCATGTGATATGCTCTAACTTTTATGGATAAAGCAAACAAGATCTGCAAGTTTACAAGAATAATCAAATTTATAATAGGGTTTGTGTTTGCACAAGTATTTAGTTCCATACATCTATAGCTAATAATGTTATCCATAGCAGCTATTCCTTGTCTCTGGAATTGTTTCTATTCCAATTGTTCTATACTACTGCGAATCTCAGCTGCAGTGACAAAACTCACTTAAAGTCAAATGGACTTTGCCAAGACAGGATGGCGCCTGCCTGCGGCGACTTTTGCGGAGCACTAGAACATAAAAGATTTAAATACAACTTCGATCAACTCACCTGGATCAGGAAAACGGCAGAAATCAGTGCCGTTTCGGACAAGCTCCTTGAGCACCTCAAGGCTCTTGCAATTTTGCGATCTGCCACAGCTGCAGGAGCCCCGGACTTTAAACTTTCCCACGCTGGCTGTAAAACTCCTGACCCGATGGAGGAACGCAGGTACAGTACCTGGAAACTCCGGGTTGACCTCCAGAGCCGGCGGGCTGGATCTTCCAGGAACAACGGAGCTGGAGCTGCCGACTGTGAGGGAATCCCCGTTCCAGCCCGTTCCAGCGCAGGTTCGCAGAAACAGCAGGTACAGTAAACTCAGTACCTGGAAACAAAGGGGAAGCCTCCATTGTGTCTGAAAACGTGGCCCACGGGCAGGACATCAGGTCAGACTGAAGCGCAGGGGACTTCGGCCCCCTCTCCCTACTATCCTACTGGCCAATGTACAGTCCCTTGAAAACAAAGTGGAAGACTTAAGGGCAAGGCTGCTTTATCAAAGGGAGCTGAAGGAATGCTCTGTGTTCTGTTTCACAGACACATGGCTCGCCCCCAACTCCCCAGACTCAGCGGTCCAGCCTGAAGGGATCTCATCCACCGTATGGACCGTATGGACTGGCATCTGGTAAAGGGAGAGGAGAGGGTGTCTGCCTCATGGTCAACTCTGCGTGGTGCTCAGACATGGCAGTCCTGTCCAACTCCTGCTCCTTATCTCAAAAGCGACTGCTTTTGGGTGAATGATGCTTGTCAGTCTTCTGGTTTCAAAGGTTCCCCTGACCCCATCTACCCCATCCCTTCTTTAAATGCAACTGCTCTACATCAGTTGCAGGCCAGAACTGAAGCCAACAATCTAACAGCAGAGCTCTGAATGCAGAGAATGTGAGTTCTCTACTGCCTCTGGAATGAGCCAAATAGTTTAGTTCACTTCCAAATATAGCAAATGGCTGGAGAACAGGTTGTGAGCTTTGGGCCCATCATTCATAAGATACAAAGACATGCAGTTAAAAAGACACGTGAGAGTCAATGATTAATTAAGGTCTCTTTTCAGACAATAAGAAGGATATCTTGGAACCCGAAAAGATCCTGTCGAAAGCAAAAAAAAAAGTAGAGCACGAGGAGAAACTCAATAAGTCAGGCAGAATCTGTTGTGGAGAATGTACAGTCAATGTTTTGGATAGAGACCCTTCAACTAGACTGAAAGACAAGAGGGGAAGTAGCTGCTATGTGGGAAGTGGCGTGGCAAGAGCTATCAAGTGATGTGGGTACAAGTGACGAGAGTATGATGGGTCGGAGAGGGAAGGGTGAAGACAGCGACAGAGGCCTGGAGATGACAAATGGTGAACAAAAGGCTGCAGATTCTGGAATTTGATAGAAAAGAAATGAACAATGGAACTGACTGAGAAGGGCAGATACGAAGAGAGAGAATCAGTGTTTCTGGATTACCTAAAATTGGAGAATTTCATGTTTGCCCTGTTTAGTAGTAGATTTCCCAGGTGGAATATGAGTGCCGTTCTTCTAGTTTGCGTTAGGCCTCACTCTGGCAGTGGAGAAGGCCGAGGACAAGCAAGTCAGTTCGGGAATAGGAAAGGGAATTAAAATGGCTGGCAACTAGGAGATCCAGATAGCCACAACGGGCAAAGGACAGGTGCTCGGCCAATTATCTAGACTGTGTTTGGTCTCACCGATGCAGAGGTGGCCACATCGAGAGCATTGAATGCAAATATCCTGTCTAGTCTTAGAAAAATGTCCTAGGAATCTTGTCGGAAACATTTTCAGATTAATGGTGCAGCACTGGGAACTACTGCAAATTGTTCGTTGGTCACTTTAAATATTATGTCTGATCTTTGTGTCGTTAATGCCAAAATATCCACAGCCACTTTGATATTTTTATACATGTTCTCCTTTAGAAATCAGTGTGAATAATTGAATTTGAACAGTTGTATTAAATATTATCTGTTGTATCATAGCCAGGAATAATTGCAAAGGCAATAAATAAAATCATCTGGCTCTTTTTCTTGGTGATTTATTTTCAAACACCATAGATAACAATCTAATATCTGATAGAAGTGCCTTGAAGATTTATTAACTATTTAGATGTCTGGCTTGAATTCCTGTGCAGCATTAATTAACTTTAAAGTGTAATTTGAAACAAATATATTGCGGGAAAGAATCTGATCTACGGTTGCTGGTGCCAAAGGAATGTATGGCATTGATGCTGCTTGTGCTTCCCTCTACATATACAATTCCACTGACTTCAATAAACTTGCTGTACCGAGAGAGGCACCCTGACATATTCTCTTCGTCTTCTTAGGCAGTCTCTCAGGATCAAGACTGTCTTGTTCATCCTTTGTCCACCTGGTAATCCCCACCTCCAACAGAGCACGGAATGAAGTGTATGGGTTGGGACTCTGATGTCAGGCATGCGATCAATGTAACCTGCTGAAGGACTGGTTGCATCACGGCCTGGCTCGGTAACTCAAACACCCAGGAACAAAGGAGATTACAGAGAGTGGTTGACACTGTCCTGACCATCACAGGTACTGACCTCCCCACCATCAAAGGGATCTACAGAGGGAAGTGTTGCCTCAAAAAGGCAGCCAGTATCATCAAAGCACCCTGGCCGTGCTTTCATTTCAATCCTACCATGGGGAAATGGTTGTTTTATGGCTATTGGCTTGTCAATTTCCCTCCTGGGATATAGAAAGTTCTACCATATTGTATTCTATCGTAAGAGTCTGAAAACTATGACCACAGATTGAAGAATAACTTCTTCCCAACAACCATCAGGTTCTTGAACACTATACAAAACTAACCTCAACGATGAACTAAGGACGGTCTTTGGTTGCACTTAGGACTTTGGGGTTTTGTTTTGCACTTGTATTGTGGTTATTAATTTGTTGGGTTTTTGTTTCTCGTGTATTATCCATGTGTATTGTGTTATTAGACCCTGTTATGCTACTTTACAGATTAAATGGACACTTGGTGCTGAGGATGTCGGCCTGCGAAATGACACTTACATTGTCAATTTCCAATCAATTTGGAGGATTTTGTGGTGAAAGCTTTGACAGCAACCTTCTAGTGGCTGATGTTGCCAACTGTACCAGTCCCAGCTGATATTCTCCCACATACTTCACACTGTCAACCAAGCAAGCAATTATTCTACAGTATGTTAGGTATAAACCAGTATCTGCACTTCCTTTCTACAAATGTCTTCTATGCTGTATGATCATAGTAAGCCTCCTGCACATTTCCTTTGACCTTGATATCATCTCCAAGTTGTGGCACCAACTGAGGTAGCTCACATTTTTAATATCAAAGAAGTCATGACTTCCTTGGTATTGTCAAACCAAAGATTAAATCTGCTTTTCTGAAACGTTTCAGAACTTCCCTTGTATTTTCAATGAATTGTTCACTTGCTCCTGAGCCTCTTAGTTCCTGTGCCCTCTTTAAAATCAGACTGCTTGGTTAAAGTGGTTTCTCGTTTATTTGTTATACATCCCTGCTTTAATTTCCATCTATCAAGTCTTGTGTGGCCTTGCAAAGTCTGTTTCTATGCCTGGTAGGTTTTATGGTGGGTTTCATGTTTTAAACTAACATTTACAAACATAGGCTGGTGGTCTGTCACACAAGTTTCCTGCTCTTTATTAGAAATGTAGAAAATAGACACAAAATGCTGGAGTAACTCAGCAGGACAGGCATCATCTATGGAGAGAAGGAATGGGTGATGTTTTAGGTCGAGACCCTTGTTCAGTCTGATGAAGGATCTCGACCCAAAATGTCACCCATTCCTTTTCCCCAGAGGTGATGCCTGTCCCGCTGAGTTACTCCAGCATTTTTTGTCTATCTTCGGTTTAAACCAGCATCTGCAGTTCCTTCCTACACATAGAGATAAGTAGGTTTGGTTCACTTCCCACAGAACAGGAACAGGCCGTTTGACCCACAATGTCTGTGCCGAACATAATGCCATGACAATCTCTTATCCCTTCATACCTTTGTGCCTATCTAAAACCCTCTTAAATGCCACTATCGTATAAGCCTCCACCACCACCCCTTTAGGATTTGAACCCAAAAAGCTAACAATGCCTATGCCCCCAATGATGATGCTCAACCTTCAAAGTTCCTCCAGCAGATTGTTGCAGATCCATGATGTATATTTCACTCAATCTATCAACCCTTGTCCTGTATATACCCAGTTACTAAGCATCCTCTTTGTCTAGAATTTCTAACTTTCACTACCCACTGGATTAAGACATTTTTTGCTCATCAGAAACTTTAATGACTGATCGTCACATTGAGACTGCGACCCCTAGTTCACGATATACCTGTCAGAAGCGGCACATCCACCCTGTCAATTCCTGGAGGATATTTTCAATTTAAAAACAAAAATATTTTTAAAATATCATTATAAATTAATAACCAATTGTTTATGTCCTCTCACAACAGTTTATTTAATTGAGGTAGAACACACTCCTGGCACTTTCTCAAGCCTGTCGCTTGAGTAGATCATAGATACAGTGTACTTGCATTATGGAGGGGTTGTAATTAGCCCAAGTTTTCACTCATTATCCAACAGTGTGCAAGTTTGGGTGAATTGGCTGAACGCAACATAGGATCTCCACTTTTGAACACGCAGGCTTTGAAATGTAAAAGTGGTTGCACTTAGTACTTATGACAATAACAAATAGTTTCACTGTTGCTGCAGTGCTTTATTTCATCTTGCAAGAACATTGAGTGCAGATTAACCATTACCTTGAAAAACACTGCCATCTGGTGTACAGATTCATTCATCACAAATACTGCAGCAATATTCAGAGTTGGAAATCAGTTGTAAATTGGTGTTTCTGGTCACATAAATGTCAACAGATCCGCATTAAATATGTCATTTCAGCATCTTGTTTTCAGTTGCAATAAAAGAAGACATTATGTGTCAAGATTATCTACAATTTCTGTGGAAATAGAAACAAGTTTGTATTGGTGTTTGACTAACAATCATAAGTGAACTCCAAAATACATAGAAATAAATTAAATGGCCTGTCGGACGATGCTAAGAGAACGTTGATTTTCTTAGCTGTACATTTTTATAGTGGCATCAGATTTGGAACATTGGTCTCCATCCCCCTCCCTCCCAGTTGTTGAGTATGGAATCAGCAATGCGGAACAGCTATTACATTTTAATAGCAGTGAACTCAGAGATTGGAAGTTAGAAGTACATCATCCCATCACTTAATGAATAAGCTAGTGCTGCTTCAGAAGATTAAAAAGACCATTATTCGAGTAAATGTGTAGTATTTCAGCATCAATAAAGGAAGCTGGGTGCAGAACTATGGAACTATAAAATGGGACGCATTAATATAATGCTTTTCATGGACTGAGAAGTTAAGGCATTAAACACACCCAATAAAAAAGCTTTTCCAAGCCCTCAACTGGTTTTGGGCTAAATGAGCAGATTATCTATGTTCATGTTTGTTAGAAATTAATATTCATGGCATATTTGAAAAATTTCCAACCCCTTGAAATTTGTCATGCAGCTTTCATTTTTTTTGGGATGACGCATAGTTTGATATTGCTTTTGAAAAACTGCATTGCTCTAGTTCTTAGGTATTTTCAACCACTGGAGGCCCGATATCCCTGGATTGATAAACCAGAAGCCAAAAGCAGACAAGAAGGTTTAAATCCAGAGGCAAGTACATTTACAACACTGTTCGAAAGATAAATGGAGCCAAAATATTCCATCCAGGCCCAAACTTCTTACCGGTGGACCCCAAATGCCAATCGTTGTTCCATGTTTTCTCTCCAACCACCACTGAACCAATCATTGGAGCCAATAATCTAATTTGGAATATGTAGGTATGCTGTCTGGCCCAGTGTGTTACTCCAGCTTTATGTATATATCTTCAGTTTAAACCAGCATCTGCAGTTCAATAGACAATAGACAACAGACAATAGGTGCAGGAGTAGGTCATTCAACCCTTCGAGCCAGCACCACCATTCCATGAGATCATGGCTGATCATCCCCAATCAGTACCCCGTTACTGCCTTCTCCCCATGTCCCCTGACTCCGCTATTTTTAAGAGCCCTATCTAGCTCTCTCTTGAAAGCATCCAGAGAACCTGCCTCCACTGCCCTCTGAGGCAGAGAATTCCACAGACTCACCACTCTCTCTGAGAAAAAGTGTTTCCTCGTCTCCGTTCTAAATGGCTTACTCCTTATTCTTAAACTGTGGCCCCTGGTTCTGGACTCCCCCAACATCAGGAACATGTTTCCTGCCTCTAGCGTGTCCAAGCCCTTAACAATCTTATAGGTTTCAATGAGATACCCTCTCATCCTTCTAAACTCCAGAGTGTACAAGCACAGCTGCTCCATTCTCTCGGCATATGACAGTCCTGCCATCCCGGGAATTAACCTTGTAAACCTACGCTGCACTCCCTCAATAGCAAGAATGTCCTTCCTCAAATTAGGGGACCAAAACTGCACACAATACTCCAGGTGTGGTCTCACTAGGGCTCTGTACAACTGCAGAAGGACCTCTTTGCTCCTATATTCGATTCCTCTTGTTATAAAGGCCAACATGCCATTCACTTTCTTCACTGCCTGCTGTACCTGCATGTTTACTTTCATAGACTGATGTACAAGGACCCCCAGATCCCATTGTACTTCCCCTTTTCCCAACTTGACGCCATTTAGATAGTAATCTGCCTTCCTGTTTTTGATACCAAAGTGGATAACCTCATATTAATCCGTGTTAAACTTCATCTGCCCATGCATCTGCCCACTCCCCCAACCTGTCCAAGTCACCCTGCATTCTCATAGCATCCTCCTCACAGTTCACACTGCCATCCAGCTTTGTGTCATCTGCAAATTTGCTAATGTTACTTTGAATCCCTTCATCCAAATCATTGATGTATATTGTAAATAGCTGCGGTCCCAGCACAGAGCCTTGCGGTACCCCACTAGTCACTGCCTGCCATTCTGAAAGGGAACCCGTTAATCCCTACTCTTTGTTTCCTGTCTGCCAACCACTTATCTATCCATGTCAGCACTCTACCCCCAATACCATGTGCCCTAATTTTGCCCACTAATCTCCTATGTGGGACCTTATTAAATGCTTACTAAAAGTCCAGGTGCACTACATCCACTGGCTCTCCCTTTTCCATTCTTACTCTCTTGCTCTGAGTGTCAGTAATTATTTACAGCGCCTCACACATGCCTATTGTTCACTTAGGCGCCCTATACCAGGCAATTGTAATCACGGATGGACACAGCATTTGGGATCGGATTCCCTTCTGCCAGACTCTGAGAAGTTCCAGGAAGGTTAGGAATAAGAGTGCACTCAAAGTAATGGAAATCCATCTAAATTAATCATGTTTTAGAAAACAGTGCTGTTGCAAAGTGTAGTTCACATAGATGTTGAAGGGAAAAGATCAATAAGCAAGAGGAAATGAGTCTCCTGAGCCACTTGTGTAGAACATAGTGATGTATTGGTGGCTAATGCTTGTTTCTCAAATACCCTCTTCAAGCAAAGGCATATATAGTTCCCACAACACTTTTATTTTCCTTAAAGCTGAGAACACAAAGCGCAAATGATAATTGGGTAAAGGAATCACGTGGTGTGACTTTATGCTCCCGGAGTCAGGAGAGTTTCAGGGGATTGCTATCTAAATGTGCGACAGTAAAAGAAAATAATAATAACAAAAACAAAGGTGATTTATCTGTCTGGTCAAACTTCAACTATCCCTTACTAAAGGACGCACACTGGCGCATTTCATACTCCTTTCAGGATAACTCAAGATGCTTTCACCCTCTGGCCTAATTTTGAGGTGTTCAATTGTAGGAGGCAGAACAATGAGTGTGAGGTTTGTCTGTCTGGAAAAGGAAAGAAAAATAACTGAAAGGAGGAGTTCAAGTCACAGAGGTTTGTGGAGAAAAATATTGATTTAAAGGAATCTAGAACAAAGCCAGAAGTATTTTAAATTAGTTTAGTTTAGAGGTACAGCACGGAAGCAGGCCCTTCAGCCCACTGGGTCTGTGCTGTCCAGCGATCCTTGCATGCTAACACTATCCTACACACAATACAGACAATTTACAGTTTGACCAAGCCAATTATAAATAAAATAGAATGAAGTACATATATTTCAGAATGTAGCTCATCTGAAATACTCTATAGACAGAAGTAACCAGATGGAGGCAGCACTGGACTACACTTGTGTTTGTAAGTGTCAAATGCAGCTTGTAATACATGGAGAAAATTAAGTTAATATTTTTAAAATGTCATGGTTTACCAGCCAAATGCATGTTACTGTTTAAATCATTCCTAACTGAATGGATACCTTTCTTTGATAAATAATATTTTATTTACATTGTTACATCTAGCATGTTCACAATTGCAATATATAGTAAGATAAAATGGAATATTTTTGTCTTATTTGCATTTGACCTTGTTAATAATCAATCTGCCTTTTATTTTTTTTTAAACGCAAATAACATATTCACACATCATCTTTAATCTCTGAGGCAGAGAGTCACAAAGAGTCCTCACACCTCACACCTTTTGACTTTCCATCTCTGTCTTTGGTCAACCATTTGCTTATCAAATGCTGCCTGACACGCTGACTCTCCAGCTTTTTATGTTTTTCTCACTTACCTGCATTTACCTTTTGTGCCGTCACTCCTCTCTTAACTACACTCTCTCTCTCCAGCATTCTTCAATGTCATTCAAGATTTAACCCCCGCACAAATAACAGAAATGCCGAGTACCGTTGGAACTTCCAATCAGTCTGAAAATGGGTCCCGACCTGAAACGTTGCCTATCCATGCCCTGCAGACATGCTGCCTGACCCGTTGAGTTATTACAGCACTTTTTGTTTGTGGCTTGTGTTTACCTCATCACCTCTTTTCTTATTGCTTTCCTTCTCCAGTTAAAATAGGGTAATGTTATTGACCGTGTACTCCCATCAGCTTTAGTATGTATGTTTGGTCCTATAGATTGACTAATTATGGATTAATTCTTGGAAATACTGCATGATGAGATGGCAGAGGTTTTCACAGATTGCTGCCCTTCCTGACACTAAACCCCTCCTTCATTAGGGTTTGGGAATGGTATTGGCATTGGATGGATACTTTTTTTTTTGTCAGAACTGCCCAGACTCCTAAAAGTATTGCATGACATATCCATACCATAGGCAGAGCAGCCAAACAATGGATCCTCCTTACCTGAATGTTATGTCATTAACTTTTTTAAGTTTTTAACTTTGAAATGGGTAAAATGTTAAAAGTTAATACATGGGCTTTTGTTTTATGAATGCCCTTTCAGGGAAAACTTTTACATCATTCAATTTACCAAACACATCGACCTGACTTTGCTGATCGTCTTGGTAGCTGTGGATCCTCAGTGGGGTTGGACTTCCAAATGGCTGTTGGCTGGGTGTCCAATTGTGTCCAATTCACTTATAAATATTATTTAAATGATGGTGTTGCCCACATTCTCTGAATTACTTTATAACCAGTTGTCTTTCCTGTTACATACTCTTTGTTTCATAAGGTGGCCTTTCAGAAGTCCTTGCCCAATATCTTAATTGACAAACTTCTTGCACTGACAAATTGTCTTGCATCTTCTCCCTAATACCTCTCGATTGAAACACAGTACAAGTTGCTTCACATAAAGAACAGGCTAAATAAGCTGATTCACCATCTTTCAATTCAAATTGTATTCCAGTCATGGCCTTAAGAGCTCATGCATTCCCCAAAGACATTACACTGATTAACGACTACAGGCTTCCTAGATTTAGATTTCCACTATAAAACATAAATGAATCCATTATTTTTTGGGCAAATCTGCACCACAGCAAACCTGCTGAGATTATAGCAAACTATTCCAAAGATTCAGGTGCATTGTTCACTGGTTTGTGCCTGTGCACCTTAAAAGGGAATCTTCATCCTATCACCTCAATTCTCGCGAAAATAAAGTGAAACAAGTAATAATAATAATAATAATAATAATAATACATTTTATTTATGGGCGCCTTTCAAGACTCTCAAGGACACTTTACAAAATTTAGTAAACAAAATACAAAACATGTAAGCGGAATGAAACAAAACAAAAAATAACGACAAAAAAATAAAAAATAAATAGTAAAGACATCAACAATACACAATTCAAAGACACAATTCAAAGAGAGAGCAGCGGCAGCTAATCGCGCCAGCGTTCACTCTCCCTTCCGGTAGCCATCTTGGAAACGGAACAATAAGGATCTTTAACATAGAAACATCCCCCCACAATGGTTACCATTATGGGGGAAGGCACAATGTCCAGTCCCCATCCCCAGTTCACCCATAGTCGGGCCAATTGAGGCCTCCACAGTTGCCTCTATGGAGGCCCAATGTTCCAGGCCGTTCTTGCCGGGAGATGGTGCTCCGGCGTCGGGAGAGTCCTCTCAGCGGCTTGCGACACCTGGAACGGCCACTTCCTTGCCGGAGGCCGCGGCTTCCGAAGCCTCCAAGGCCGCGACGGTTGGAGCTCCACCACTGGCAATCTCATCGAGAGATTCCAGGCTCCAGATGTTGAAGTCAGCGCCGCCGCCCGCAGCTGCCCGCTCTGCAGACCCGCAGCTCCGCGATGTTTTTATCGGCGGTCTTCAGCTCACCAGAGCTCCAGTGCGGCGACCCAGGCAAGGCATCGCCTGCTTTGCTCCGCGATAGCGCTCCAGTGCTGTGCTGCCGTCGAAGCCAAGGTGCTGGGCGGTCCCCTCAGGAAAACGCCGCTCCAGGCCCGCTGGTAGGCCGCGAGGACGGGTCGACAGTGCAGCCCAGAGAAAAGCTGCCTCTCCGACCAGGTAGGGACCTAGAAAGTAGTTTCCCCCTTCCCCCCCACCCTCCCCCCACATAAAAAAGTCTAGACCTCCTAAAAACAAACACTGAAACTCACTAAAAATTAAAGAAAAAAGTGAAAAAGACGGACAGCTGCTAGCTAGCAGCCGTGCCCCAAGATTGCGCCCCCCACCGTTGAGTATTTCGTATAAAGTACCTCCTACTTTATACAAAATAGGTCCAAAGAAGGGTCCCGACCAGAAGCGTCACCTATCTCTGTTCTCCAGGGACTCTCCCTGACCCGCTGAGTAACTCCAGCATTTTCTGTCTTTCTTTACATGTAGTGATGTCTGTACTCAAGAACATTAGTCCAGAATTTCCTGAAAATTTGCTCATCTACATTGTATTAAAGGTCCTGAAATCACTTATGCTACTACTTCCTGAGCGTTTAATAATTGTGACCATAGACTTGTGCATTTGATTAGAATTATGGAGAGGTACAGCATAAAAACAGGCCCTCTTGGCTCACCTTGTCCTTGCCGACTATTATGCTTATCTATGCTAATCCCATTTGTCCGCTTAAATCCAATATCCCTCTATGTCCTTTCCATCTAAATACCTGTCAAATGCATTTTATATGATTATGTTCAGTTTTAGTCACCATGTTATAGGAAAGATGTTGTCAAGCTGGAATGGATGCAGAGACGATTGACAAGGATGTTGCTAGGACTCAGGGGCTGTTTCTGTTTTGAATATTTTGACAACCATGAATACCAAGAAACTGAGAAAAGATGGAATGCTAAAATTAGTAAAATTCCAGCCTGGTAAATGCTGCCATATATTTGTAATCTTATTTGCATTGCCATATGACTAAGGCTAGACACAAAATGCTGGAGTAACTCAGCAGGACAGGCAGCATTTCTGGAGAGAATAAATGGGTGATGTTTCGGGTCAAGAACCTTCTTCAGACTGATGTCAGGGGAGAGGGAGGTACATAGATAAGGAAATGTAAGGTGTTAAAACAGGACAAAGGGAAATGCTGCCTGACCTGCTGAGTTAGTCCAGCATTTTGTGTCTATCTTCGGTTTAAACCAGAATCTACAGTTGACCACATGAGTAAGGTCTTTGTTAACCCACAAATTCAGTTTGCAGGCTGTATCATCAGCATTCTTAGGTAATGCTATTCCCATATGATCGCCCATCCAAACATTGGCCTGGCCTGAGTTCACATCACTGTACATCACAGGAAGCAAAGGGACACAAATCCGATGATCCCATTGTTTGCAGATTACAGCATGAATAGAAAGATTAAACGAAAACTTACCGTTTGAAGTTTGATCTTTATTTTATGAGAAGTTGAAGTGAGGGACTGTGTGAAGAACCAGCCAGCTCGCATGCGCATCAATCTTCAAAGCAACTGTGTGAAACCACAGACCACTTGCACAAACTTAAACTATGGAAAGATTAATAACACATGACTTACCGAATGATCTTTATGAGATTCAGGGTTGGGAGTGGAGGGCACGTAGTCCCTCACTTTATCTTCTCATAAAATAAAGATCAAACTTCAAACGGTAAGTTTTCGTTTAATCTTTTTATTTTATATCGAAGTCTCGTGATGAGAATACGTGAAGCCTTCGAAGCTCTCTGGTTTCATGCAGTAAACCAATCTGTGTGTGAAATTCTTAAACAGATAAACCATAAATGGTAGAAAAGACATGGGCCATTAATAGCATGATGCTAACTTACATACATGTACATCACTTACATACTTAACCCTTAATCGGACCACAGTCCCAATTGCCTTTGGGTTAGACAATAGCTCATGCAACATTGTTCAGAATTCTATCAGCAACCATTCAGGCATGTTCAACGAAATTTTATAACTTCTGAAAGTGCGCTTATCTGAGCCTCCGCTGTTGAAAGAAGATGATCAAAGGGGGAAAACCATTCTATTGACTGCTAACGAGCCAGCCCCCCTGGTAGAGTGAGACTTGAAATTATTTGAATTCACTCCCGCTTTTAGCTGCTTACAGTCAATCCATCTTGAAATAGTCTGCACCAACAATCTCTTGTGAAATTATTAAATAACTATGAAGAAATTATTAAATAACTATCCTTCGTTTCATAGGTACTAGTAAGCTCAGTGTACCTTTTTACATAATCAACAACCCCAATCTCCGATTTGGTGGGTATGCTGTCAACTCCAACTTGTACCCAACCATGTCCGTTTGTTTTATGAGTTCATTCATAAAAGCTATCCTTCTGTCAGATATCCAGACCCAGAGATCCAGACGGAGATTGTGTAAAGACTGTGCTCTTTGTGCTGAAATCAGTTGTCATAAGCATAATTAACTTAAAAGTTACTGCTCCATCATTAGGAATACAGTGGATGAATATCTGCATAATAATTTATACTGATTACGCATTCCACACTACTTTGGATCTAGGCTTTCGAGTGTTCATGTAAAAGACACCTTTAATAAGCTTAGTTACCAGTGGGTGAATAACCAATCATTTGTTGTCCCACTTATAGAACTAGATACAATGACAAAGCAGCAAGAGCAGTGTCAATTGCGCTATAACATAATCGCTTCTCTTAAACCGAAACTGAAAGAACCACAAACCTCTGCTACTTTTGTTTAAAGTAGCTCACATGCATCTCTTCACAAACTTTCCATACAACCATGCAATGATAGATGCACGAGGAATAGACTGAAGTAGTATTTGAGCAAATATAGGAGCTTCTTTCTAAAGACTTATCTACAATGGAAGCCCTGGGTGAGTGGTCAAAATGACACTGCTATAATTCATGTTGTCTATAAACTCTATGACAAAATGCCCTTTAGATCTGAGTAGGGCAGTATTAACTTTAGGATCTTTGTAAATACCCGAGGGCTGAAGTCAACCCCTTAGGTAGAACCTAAAATTTCCAACACTGGCCTTGCCATAAAACACTAGATATATATGTGCCTCTCATATATTGAAGGGGGCGCTGTCATGTGCATGGCTGTCCAGCCAGCAGCTGTCTGTCTTTTCATCTTTTTATTTTTATTTTAGTTAGTTAAAGTGTTTTTTTTGGAGGTCTAGACTTTTTTATGTGGGGGGTAGGGGGGGGGGGGAAGGGAGAAACCATCTTTCAGGGTCCCTGGTTGGAGCTTCAGCAAAGTTCCATTGCAGACCATGTCTGACCACATCTTCAGCCCCACGCTTGCCAAACAGCTCGTTTCCAGAGCTCAAAAGCGACATTGCTGTGCAAAACAGGCCTGCCAGCATTTCTGAACCCAATGGGCAGACTTCTCCTTCGGCCTACAGCCTTTTTGGATCCTTGCTGGAGCTTACTGTGCAGGTCACGTTACCAGTTATTCCCAGCCTGGAATTTAGAAGGATGAGAGGGAAACTTATAGATACATATAAAATTCTTAAAGGATTGGACAGGCTGAATGCAGGAAAAATGTTCCCGATGTTGGGGAAGTCCTGAAACAGGGGTCACAATTAAGAATCAGGGTTAGGCCATTTAGATTCAGATTCAGATTCAGATTCAGATTCAATTTTAATTGTCATTGTCAGTGTACAGTACAGAGACAACGAAATGCATTTAGCATCTCCCTGGAAGAGCGACGTAGCAAACAATTTGAATAAATAATAATAAGTGTCCGGGGGGGGGGGGTGATTGGCAGTCACCGAGGTACGTTGTTGAGTAGAGTGACAGCCGCCGGGAAGAAGCTGTTCCTCGACCTGCTGGTTCGGCAACGGAGAGGCCTGTAGCGCCTCCCGGATGGTAGGAGGGTAAACAGTCCATGGTTGGGGTGAGAGTAGTCCTTGGCGATGCTGAGCGCCCTCCGCAGACAGCGCTTGCTTTGGACAGACTCAATGGAGGGGAGCGAGGAACCGGTGGTGCGTTGGGCAATTTTCACCACCCTCTGCAATGCCTTCCGGTCGGAGACAGAGCAGTTGCCATACCATACTGTGATGCAGTTGGTAAGGATGCTCTCGATGGTGCAGTGGTAGAAGTTCACCAGGATCTGAGGAGACAGATGGACCTTCTTCAGTCTCCTCAGGAAGAAGAGACGCTGATGAGCCTTCTTGATCACAGCAGAGGTATTGTGGGTCCAAGAGAGGTCATCGGAGATGTTGACTCCCAGGAACCTGAAGCTAGAAACACGTTCCACCTCCATCCCGTTAATGTGGATGGGGGTGTGCGTGCCGCCTTTGAACGTGAAGTCTACAATGAGCTCTGAACTTCTGGGAGTTAAGGGCCAGTCTACAATGAAAGTCCTTGGTCTTCTTGGAGTTAAGGGAGGAAAAACGTCTTCACCCAGAGAGTTGTGAATCTGTGGAATTCTCTGCCACAGACGGCAGTTGAGGCCAATTCACTGGAGTGAGAGTTTGAATTACCTCTGGCTAAAGGAATCAAGGAAATGTGGAAAAAGCAGGAACGGGATAATGATTTTAGTTGAGTTTATTAAATGACGGTGTTGCCAAAGGGCCGGATGCCCTACTTTGCACCTATTGTTCTATGTTTCACATGTGCAACTAGTCTTCGTGAACATATGGGAAACAAGAGCATAAGTCCCAAATTCATGATTTTCTTGTGTGCCCATGTCACCACACATTAAGTGTCCCAATGTTTTTCCCCCCCATCACCACACATTAAGTGTGAGTGAATCCAGCAGTCTTACAGTCAGCCAAACTGGAATGTATTAATTTAAGTAATGCCTGTGCTTCTTTAAGGGGACAGGACCACTAAATCCCAACACCATTGGAATTAATCGTTCAGCTTAGAAAGAAACAAATGTCCAGAGGATAATGCATTGCCAGAACCTGATTGAAGAGAGGTCCTATATGGTTGGAGGCCCAGGCAGCCACAAAGAGTCGGAGAGATGTGACTGTGTGAGGAAAATATTAGAGGTCTGAATCACAGTGAGAATTTTGTAAAACTTATTAGATCTCACAAGTCTGGGCAACATTAGTGGAAGCAGCGCCAAAACCTAATTAACTCCACCTGCACTCACGTACCTCCTCACTTAGTGCTCACTTCTCACACCTCGTAGCCACTTCCATCAGCTCAAGTCATTGAGCCCAAACATTGCAGTACACTCACTAAAGGGCCTGTCCCTCTTTCACGACCTAATTCACGACCTTTTTTACTCGTGGGCATTTTTCATCATGCTAGAAAAAACGCCCTGACCTACTTGATGCCACTAGTACCTACGACTAGCGTCACGGCCTGCTATGACCTCCTACGACCATGTGACAACCATGGTGCGAGTATGAGTCAAGGGCAAACTCGGCAGCGGTCGTGAATTAGGTCGTGAAAGTGGGACAGGCCCTTAACTTTTTGCATCATCTTTAACAAAGCCACTACTGGTGGCAGGACAGATTAGAGCCCTTATCTACCCACGGGAAGGTTAGGCACGGGTGATCATTGATTATGGGTTCAATGAACAGAGCAAGCAGCCAGCAGAGGATCCAGGATTACAGAGGGTAATAGTACATATATATGATCCTCCATCTCATAAATGACTTCTCCTTTATTGCACAATCTCTGCTGCAAAATAAGGTTCAGAATAGAAACATAGAAACATTGTCCCATTCCCATTCTAGAGCAAACAAAATGCTTCGAGCCTGCATTGGCACCCAACTTGTCATGGCAATCAAGACAACTCAGTATCCCGTACCTGCCTTCTCTCCATACCCCAGATCAGAATGTGGCAATTTAGGGAACGGTTAACTGGCATCTTAAATATCGGGGATGAGTTAGGCCTGCTAGATCCCTCTGGGCAGAGTTCACACATCAGATTTGGCACAGATAACGTGAGAATCATGAGATGGCACATCCAAGGAAATTTTGAGGTGCATTTCCCCGGGATACTTAAGCTGTGACCCCTTGTCCTGGCCTTACCTAACAGCCTCGCCAACAGTCTGTGCATCCAGCCTGTCTTTTATTAAGTTCTTTTGTGTGTTTCTATAAGATCCCCTCTTAATCTCCTAAATTCTAGAGAGTATAAACCAAGTCTATCCAGTCTTTTTTCATAAGACAGTCCTGACATCCCAGGAATCAGTCTGGTGATCCTTCTCTGCACTCTCTATGGCAATAATGTCCTTTCTCAGATTTCGAGACCAAAAATGTACACAATACTCCAGTTGTGGTCTCACCAAGACCCCCACAACTGCAGTAGTGGACTCTCTGCTCCTATACTAAATCCTTTTGCTGGGAAAGATAACATACATTCGATTCTGAATTCCTGCCTGATTCACCTGCATGGAACTACCTTCAATGACTGGTGTACCATGACGGGAGGTCTCGCTGCATCTCCCCCTTTGAATCGGCCACCCTTTACCCGGGGTCCGCTTTCCTATTTTTGCAAGGGAGCTGAGGATAACCTCACAACCAGGAGCCAGACGACCCTTGTCCCATTCCCATTCTAGAGGCAAACAAAATGCTACGGGCTCTGGCATTGGCACCCAACTTGTCGCAAAGGAAGACAGAATTATGCCGTTATTATTTTTGGCACTGCCAGTCAGAATGTGGCAATTTAGAGAACGGTTTGCTGGCATGAATCATCGGGGATGAGTTAGGTCTGCTAGATCCCAGAAGGGTAAGTTCACACATCAATCTTGGCACAGATAACAGGTGAGAATCGTGAGATGGCACCTCCAAGGAAATTTTGAGGCGCATACGGATCGGGATACTTGAATACCACCAGGGGGCGCCACACGATGGCAGCCTCGCCAACAGTCTGTCAGTCTTTTTGTCTTTTATTTGTTCTTTTTGGTGTGTTTTAAAAGTTTGTGTTAATGTTCTCTGGTTTGTTTAATGTGAGGGGTGGGGGAGAGGGTCGGTGGAAACTTTTTTTCAATCTCTTACCTTGCCGGAGGTGCGATTGTTTTCTGGATCGTATCTCTGTCGCTCTGCGGCCTAACATCGTGAAGCTGGAGGACTTGGTTGGGACTGACTTTGAGCCCCACCGTGGGGGTGTGGACTTCAGAGCTAATTCCTTGCCTGGGATCGATGCTCCAACAGATTCTGAATTCCTGCAGATTTCACCAGCTCGCAATCTCGATTGAGACCGATGTCGGGAAGCTCCAAACTATGCAGAATGATTTGACCAGCCTTGACCCGGGGTCCGATTGCCCGGTGCAAGGGAGCTGAGATTCTCCCCAATGCAGGAGCTTGATCGACCCGACGCGAGAGCACAACCAGCGCCGGCTACGGGAGCCTAGATGGCCATGTCAACGGAAGGCTCAAGTTCCCTGACCGCAGGAGATCAAAAATGGGAAGAGATTTAACTTTTTCTTGCCTTCCATCACAATGAAGAATGTGGAGGAGTAACTGTGATGAATGTTTATGTTAAAATGTATTTTGTGTGTTCGGTTGCTTTTTATTAGTATGACTGTATGGCAAATGAAATTCCTCGTATGTTGCAAAACATTCTTGGCTAATAAAGTATTATTACGATTATGATTATGATTATGATTATTGAAGCATTTTTCTCTGTTCTGAATGTCTGCATCAGATATTCAGAAGAATAAGGAAACCCATCGTTAACTTTGCCCACAGCTTTGCACAGGGCGTGAAGACCATGTCTTCCAGCGTGAAATTGATGCCCAGCTTCATGTCAATCTTTGCTGATTCAAAGGTTTTGAAGTGCAGCTTAAAGCCCTGTCCCACGATACGTGTTCATTCCATGTCGACCTGTGAGGCTTCGCTGCCGCCGCTGAGGCTCCACCACCGCCACCCGGCTTTTCAGCAGCCTCCTGGGAGGTCTGTGGGAGTGACTTGGGCCTACCAGGCAGGTATATTCAAAGTAGCAGAGGATATTCACTGGCAGTTGCAGTAATTCTGTACCTACAGTATGCGATTTTAAGGGAATATTGTTAATGGGTAGAGGAAATGGATGAGCCTTCTGGTTAATGGTGATGGTCATTGGCATACACAATGACAATTTTCCCCCCTGGCATTCCAAGTCCAAATTGTCATGTCCTACCTCTTCCCCAGTGTTATCACTTCTTTCTCATTCTCCTTTTCCTTCTCCTCCTCTTCTTGATCCATCTGTTGTCCCATTGAAAATGATTATGCCCTCATGATTGTTCGATTGTGTAGCACATAGCAGATCATGACATTTCTCCAAGGGTTTGTGCAGAGGAATACTGTTGTTCCATCATTGTTAACATTCTGCATCATTACCTCACTCCCTTTGTAATCAAATTGTAATCAAACCTTCTGACATAGCTAAAAACCAGTATGAAATGAGGAGACAAGGAAATGAGGAATTGACTTTATCCCAAGTACCAGTTGCCTTTTCAACTTGGCTGCTGAAATACAGCAGAAATGTATCAAGCCAAACAAGATGCACTCATGAATGCCAAATTCAATTATGTGTCAATTGTTTAGGAAAAACCCAATGGTATAGTTGACTAATCATCAATGTTAGTAAAGATCGAAAATTAACTTAATTTACATGATTCAACAGTCATTGTGAAACGTAAAAGTGCTTAAACTTTTTCTTTTGCATGTAGTTTCCCAATAGCTGATACAACACCAAATTGCCAACTTCATTCCCTAATTGCGCTCTTGGTTTCCCATATAATTGTGATCACAAATCCACATGGCTTCAACAAAATTGACACCATATTTGAAGAATAATATAAGCTTCTTGCAGGAGTTCGATCATATCTAAAGCAGATTTACAAAACACCACATTCATTATAATGTTCTACACTCAAAAAACAACAAAAAATAAAATTTGACTTGGCTTAATTTGCCCAATAAGATAAAAAATAATAACGAAGAGTAATGGCTCCAATGAATATTCCTGAAATTTGATTTACCGTCACTTAGAATAGAATAGAATAGAAATCCTTATTTACCACGCAACCAGGGCTGGTGGTATTTGGGTTCGGTACATGATGGTACACTGCTTTAATCACATTAACACATATAACAACACAGATCATAGTAATAAAGTGCATCCATGCCACATCACAAATCACAAATCTCACCAACAGAACATAGTGCAAAAGAACAGACAAAGACCATAGACAAGACACTATATACATCAAGAGTCTTTATTGTTTCTGATTATTGGAGGGAATTGCGTGTTCTTATTGCTGAGGGGAAAAGCTGTTTTTAAAACGGGTGGATTTTGTGGCAAGTGACCTGAGGCGCCTCCCTGAAGGGGGAGACTGGAAAAGGTGGTTTGCTGGATGGGAGGGGTCCGAGATGATCTTTATTGCCCGTTTTGAGGTACGTTGGAGGTAAATGGAATGGATTGAGGGGAGGGGGGAGTTGATGGTCCTGGAGGCCTTGGAGACAATGCGCTGTAATCTGTGTAGTGAGTGACTGTCTGTGTTTCCGTACCAGACTGTGATTGAGGAGGTGATGATGCTTTCGATAATGGATTGATAGAAACGGACCAGGAGGTGTTTGTGGACTCTGAACTTTTTGAGCTGAGGAAGTATAGGCGTTGTTGGCCTTTCTTAATGATGTGGTCTGCGTTGATGTGCCATTTTAGATTATTGCAGATATAGGTGCCCAGAAACTTGAATGAGTTCGTGGAGGTTATGGGATGGGAGTTGATATGGACCGGGGGCTTGGGGTTTTGTTTGCATCTGAAGTCTATGTTAACTTAAATGTTGGTACGTCAAAAGACAAATTAATGTAATTGGATGCTCTCTGAGAATACTGAATTACATATTGATTTGTTATTTCATTAAAATGAAGGGAAAGTCCTGAGTTAATCAATATTCTTTTTCTATTTTTATACTGAAGTGACATTGATTGAAAACAAACATGATGTAGTATGTTGTATTCTGCTCTTGCACTGCCAACAATTGAACCAAATGCAGTCCAGGTTCATGATTTTTAAAGTAGACGAAAATACTGGAGAAACTCAGCGAGTGAGGCAGGATCTATGGAGCGAAGGAAATAGGCAACGTTTTGGGTCGAAACCCTTCCTGCAGACATGATTTTGAAATGGCTTTCTAAAACCACTACTTCAAGCTGTAATCTCTAGAAGTTTTAAAGAAGGAGCTGCAGATGCTGGAAAATCGAAGGTACACAAACTGCCTAGAGGTTGTTATGTTAAGCAAGTCAGAGTTTTTGTGATATCTTAAGTAATTTACTGGGGACCATTTTATTGTAAATCAGAGATTACCTTTGTCATTATGATTACTTTTACTCCCTTGTTATCCTGCAATAATACAAGTGGTTATAAAGTAATGCATTTTTTAAATATTGTTCACTTTAATATTGTTTCCTCCTCCACTCAAAGTGCAAGACGCATGAAGCTGTAAATTATACCTCAGTGGAAATACAAGGGTAATCTTACAGTGGCTGCAAGCTTACGATTTTCTTAATTGGTATGAACACAGATCCAAAGAGGATTAAGTTGAAGTTTTAAAATGAAGTTTGCAATGGCGAGTGATCTTGTGTACATTATATATATTGTTTCTCTAAAATGGAATTAATTGTACCTCTTTGAATCAGGTACATTACTTGGAACACTGCTGCAGTGTCCCATGCCTTGAAACTCCAGCATTATTTTTGGCTTAACTTGTTTGGCATCATTTGCTTTGCAAAATCACTGCATTAGAGAAATTAAATCCATAATGTACATTGATTCCAGAGCACAAATGTCATTCCAAAATTATGTTTGTTTTCCTTTGAAACAAAATAGAAAACCAGATTTTGGATCTCATTATATAATCAGGAATAATTATGTTTAATAGCTTATTCTCTGGAGACATTGCCGCCTGATTTAATTTCTGAAATAGACTCAAGACACACTAAATTTGACTCATCCAGTAACCCTAGGTGCCATCCTCAGGTTTACATTTGAACAAAAAGTGAAAGGACAGGATCACGACCCGAAAAGTCACTCGTTCCTTCTCTTCAGAGATGCTGCCTGCCCTGCTGAATTACTCCAGCTTTTTGTGTCTATCTTAAGTGAAAGGACAATATATTAACCAACTTTGCAAAATCACTGATTGGATTCACTGGGTCACCTATTAAATAAATGGAATCATACAGTGTGGAAACAGGCCCTTTGGCCCAACTTGCCCACACCGACCACCATGCTCTATCTACACTAGTCCCACCTGCTTGCGTTTGGCCCATATTCCTCTAAACCGGTTCTATCTGTGCACCAGTCCCAATATTTCTTAAACATTGCAATAGTACCTGCCCAAACTACCTCCTCTGGCAGCTCGCTCCATATACCCACCACCCTTTGTGTGAAAAGGTGACCTCTCGGGTTCCTATTAGACCTCCCCCACTTATGTTAAACCCATGTCCTCTGCTTCCTGTATATGGGATGTTTTTTTAACCAATATGTAGAAGAAGCAACTAGAGGCCAGGTCATCCTAGACTGGGTATTGTGTAATGAGGAAAGACTAGTTAATGATCTTGCTGTGCAAAGCCCCTTGGGCAACAGTGACCATAATATGCTGGAATTTTGCATTTGGATGGAAAGTGACACAGTTAATTCAGAGACTAGGGTCCTGAACTTAAAGAAAGGAGACTTTGAAGGTATGATACGGATAGACTGGCAAATTATACTTAAAAGGTTGACGGTGGAGATGCATTGGCAAAGATTTAAAGACTGCATGGGTGAACTCCAAAAATTGTTCATCTGTGTCTGGCAAAAAAATAAAACGGGGAAGGTGGTTCACTGTGGCTAACAAGGGAAATCAAGGGGAAGTATTAAATCCAAGGAAAGGGCATATAAATTGGCCCGAGGAAGCAGCAAACCGGAGGACTGGGAGAAATTTAGAACTCAACAGAGGAGGACAAAGGGGTTAGTTAAGAAGGGGGAAAAAGAGCGTGAAAGAAAACTTGTGGGGAATATAATAACTGATTCTAAAAGCTTTTTTAGACATGTATAAAGGAAAAGATTTCAAGGAAAAGCAAATGTATGTCCTTGACAATCAGAGACAGGTGAATTTATAATGGGAAACAAGGAAATGGCAGAACAGTTAAACAAGTACTTTGGTTCTCTCTTCACTAAGGAAGACACAGACAATCTCCCAGAAAATCTAGGGGACGGAGGATCTAGCGGGAGGGACAAAGTGAAGGGAATCCACATTAGTCAGGAAATTGTGTTAGGTAAACTGTTGGGACTGAGGTGGCCCCAGAAATCATGGATGCATTGGTGAACATTTTCCAATGTTCTCTCAACTCTGGATTAGTTCCTGTGGACTGGAGGGTAGCCGATGTAACCACGCTTTTTAAGAAAGGAGGGAGAGCGAAAACGGGGAATTATAGACCAGTTAGCCTTACATTGGTGGTACACAAAAATGGTGGAGAAACTCAGCGGGTGCAGCAGCATCTATGGAGCGAAGGAAATAGGCGACGTTTCGGGCCGAAACCCTTCTTCAGACTGATGGGGGGTGGGGGGGGGGGGGGGGAGAAGAAAGGAAAAAGGGAGGAGGAGGAGCCCGAGGGCAGGGGGATGGGAGGAGACAGCTCAAGGGTTAAGGAAGGGGAGGAGACAGCAAGCGCTAGCAAAACTGGAAGAATTCAACATTCGTGCCATCCGGACGCAAGCAACCCAGGTGGAATATGAGGTGCTGTTCCTCCAATTTCCGGTGTTGCTCACTCTGGCAATGGAGGAGACCCAGGACAGAGAGGTCGGATTGGGAATGGGAGGGGGAGTTTAAGTGCTGAGCCACCGGGAGTTCAGGTAGGTTATTGCGGACTGAGCGGAGGTGTTCGGCGAAACGATCGCCCAACCTCCGCATAGTCTCCCCGATGTAAATCAGCTGACATCTAGAGCAGCGGATGCAGTAGATGAGGTTGGAGGAGATACAGGTGAACCTTTGTCGCACCTGGAATGACTGCTTGGGTCCTTGAATGGAGTCGAGGGGGGAGGTGAAGGGACAGGTGTTGCATTTCTTGCGGTTGCAACGGAAAGTGCCCGGGGAGGGGGTGGTATGGGAGGGAAGGGAAGAATAGACAAGGGAGTTGCGGAGGGAGCGGTCTTTGCGGAAGGCAGACATAGGGGGAAATGGGAAGATGTGGCGAGTGGTGGAGTCACGTTGGAGGTGGCGGAAATGGCGGAGGATTATTTGTTGTATTTGCCGGCTGGTGGGGTGAAAGGTGAGGACTAGGGGGACTCTACCCTTGTTGCGAGTGCGGGGATGGGGAGAGAGAGCAGTGTTGCGGGGTATGGATGAGACCCTGGTGCGAGCCTCATCTATGGTGGCGGAGGGGAATCCCCGTTTCCTGAAGAATGAGGTCATTTCCGATGCCCTGGTGTGGAACGTCTCATCCTGGGAGCAGATGCGGCGTAGGCGGAGGAATTGGAAGTAGGGGATGGAGTCTTTACAGGGGGCAGGGTGGGAAGACGTGTAGTCCAGATAGCCATGTGAGTCAGTTGGTTTGTAGTGTATGTCGGTCAGAAGTCTGTCCCCTGCGATGGAGAAAGACTTCTCCATTACATTACAGCCTTACATTGGTAGTGGGCAAGTGGGCGATTGTTAAAGATGTTATAGCAGCGCATTTGGAAAGCAGTGACAGGATCGGTCAAAGTCAGCATGGATTTATGAAGGGGAAATCATGCTTGACTAATCTGGAATTTTTTGAGGATGTAACACGTAGAATGGATAAGAGAACGCCAGTGGATGTGGGGTATCTCGATTTTCAAAAAGCCTTTGACAAGGTCCCACACAAGAGATTAGTGTGCAAAATTATAGCACATGGCGTTGGGGGTAGGGTATTGACATGGATAGAGAACTGGTTGGCAGACAGGATGCAAAGAGTAGGAATTAACAGGTCCTTTTCAGAATGGCAGGCAGTGACTAGTTCAGTGCTCAAAGCTCAGTGCTGGGACCCCAGTTATTTACAATATATTAACAATTTAGATGAGGGAATTAAATGTGACATCTCCAAATTTGCAGATGACACGAAGCTGGGTGGCAGTGTAAGCTACGATGAGGATGCTATGAGGCTGCAGGGTGACTTGGATAGATTGGGTGAGTGGGCAGATGCATGGCAGATGCAGTATAATGTGGATAAATGTGAGGTTATCCACTTTGGTGGCAAGAACAGGAAGGCAGATTATTATCTGAATGGTGTCAGATTTGTAAAAGGGGAGGTGCAATGAGACCTGGGTGTGCTTGTACATCAGTCACTGTAAGTAACCATGCAGGTACAGCTGGCAGTGAAGAAAGATAATGGCATGTTGGCCTTCATTGTGAGAGGATTTGAGTTTAGGACCAAGGAGGTCCTAATGCAGTTGTACAAGGCCCTGGTGAGACCGCACCTGGAGTATTGTGTGCGATTTTGGTTCCCTAATTTGAAGAAGGACATTATTGCTATTGAGGGAGTGCACCGTAGATTCACCAGGTTAATTCCCAGGATGGCGGGACTGACATATGTTGAAAGAATGGGTCAACTATATTCACTGGAATTTAAGATAAGAGGGGATTTTATAGAGACATATAAAATTCTTAAAGGATTGGACAGGCTAGATGCAGGAAAAATGGTCTTGAAGTTGGGGGAGTCCAGAACCAGGGCTCACAGTTTAAGAAAAAGGGGTAGGCCATTTAGGAAAAACCTCTTCACCCAGAGAGGAATTCTCTGCGACAGAAGGCAGTGGAGGCAAATTCATTGGATGTTTTCAAGAGAGAGTTAGATTTAGCTCTTAGGGCTAAAGGAATCGAGGGATATGGGGAAAACGGGGTACTGATTTTAGATGATCAGCCATGATCATATTGATCGAAGGGCCGAATGGCCTACTCCTGAACCTATTTTTCATGTTTCTATGTTTCTCGATTCCCCTACTCAGGGCAATCTATTCCTCTCATGATTTCATACACCTCTATAAGATCACCCCTCATTCTCCTGTGCTCCAAGGAATGGAATCCCCAAATGTTCAACCGCTCACTTTAGCTCTGGCCCCCGTGTCCTGACCACATCCTCATAAGTCTCTGCACCCTTTCCAGCTTGACAATATCTGTCCTATAACGCGGTGCCCAGAAGTGAAGACACTACTCGATACGCTGTCTTGTATAACTGCAAAGGTACACAAAATTGCTGGAGAAACTCAGCGGGTACAGCAGCATCTATGGAGCGAAGGAAATAGGCGACGTTTCGGACCGAAACCCTTCTTCAGACCTGCATAACTGTTGTATAACTGCAACATGACTTTACAGCTTCTATATTCAATACTCTGACTGATAAAGGCCAATGTGCCAAAAGCCTTTTTGACCTCCCTATCTACCTGTGGTGCCACTTTCAATTATGGACCTGCAATCCTAGAACCCTCTGCTTTACAACACTCCCCAGAGCCCTATCATGCACTGAGTAGGTCCTGCCCTTTTTAGACTTCCAAAAATACAACACTTCACATTTTTCTGTATTAAATTCTATCAACCATTCCTCAGCCCACCTGCCCAATCGATCAAGATTCTGCTGCAATTTTTGCAGTTCCTTCACACAAAATGTTCTATCCATTTAGCTATCTCTCCTTTTACCCCATGTGATCTAACCTTCCAGAGTAATCTACCATATGGCCAGAGCAGCGTTCCAAACATTAACCCTTGTGATGACCCTTTACTTTTAGAATGGATGTTAAAAAGGAGGCTTGTTGTTTAGTGTTCCCTTTGTTTTCCCAGAAGGGAACACATGAATTAGGAGGTCAATACATGAGCATACTGCATTTAATTTTGGTCCCCACTGGAGTATACATTATTCTGCTTGGTATGTAATCTTGGTCACTTTATTTAAGGAAGGATTTAGTTATCTCGGAGCTAGATAACAAAGGTTTTCAATAGATTGATTCTTGGGAGTTGTCCTTCAAGGATCGATTGAGCCAAATAGTCATGTCATTTGGAGTTTAGATGAAAGAAAGGCTATTTCAATGAATCGTGTAACATTCTGTGATCATGGAAGAGTAGATGCTGAGGGTTTGACAACTGAGGAGTACGTTCCTCCCCAGAGGTCATGATTTTTTGGAATGTTCTATCCCAGAAGGCTGTGGATGATTAGTCATTAAAGAACATTCAAGATAAACATTGAATCCCCTGTTATGGTATCAGCAAGAATACAAAGTTGATACCAAAGATTGTATCAGCCACAACCTTATTGAATGTCCTCCTAATAGACACCAGTTCCTATTTTTAAAATCCTTGTATTTATAAATTTTGTATTTTCCAGGAGATATTCACATTGTCCAAAATGTAACTAACACTTTTTTTCACAAGATCAAAATTTAAATGGTAAAATTTCAATTATAACCTCCTCAACTTGGGCTCATAAATAGCAGATGCATAATTGTAATTGTAATTGTAATTGTAAATCTTTATTGTCATTTCCTGAGTATTCGCATACTCAGAGGAAACAAAAAAACGTTTCTCAACCAGTGTCCATTCAGTTTTCGTTACAAAATAAATAGCAATTAAAGTTAAAATACATGTCATGAACAATTTAACCCTCTAATAACATTCAATAACATTCAACAGCCGTTCCGACCGGCAGCGGGGTGTTTGTGCGCGATACTTGGCAGGGGGGAAAGTTCATTTAACAGTCTTATAGCCTGTGGGAAGAAGCTGAGGAGCATCCTGCTGGTTTTGCAGCTGATGCTCCTGTACCTCTTCCCAGATGGGAGGATGGTGAAAAAGTCATGCGATGGGTGGTAAGGGTCTTTGATGATGGAGATGGCTCTGTTGATGCATCTCTTCTTGTATATGTCCAGCAGGAAGGGGAGTGGAGCACCAATAATCCTGCTTGCGGTCTTCACTATCCTGTCCAGTTGGTGCCGTTCGTACGCCTTGCAGCTCCCGAACCAGGAAGTGATGCCGTATGTCAGTGTGCTCTCAACAGTCCCCCTGTAAAAAGTCCGTAGGTGTGTGGTGGGGAGGCCTGCTTTCCGTAGTCTTCGGAGGGGGTGAAGTCGCTGCTGGGCTCTCTTGACCAGAGCTGTGGTGTTGGCCGTGGACGTCAGGTCATCAGACAGGTGTAGTCCTAGGAACTTCATGCTGCTGACCCTTTCCACATCAGCTCCGTCGATGTGCAGAGGTGTATGGTGTTGTTTCCCCGCCCTCCTGAAGTCAACCACCATCTCCTTAGTTTTTCCCACGTTAAGAATGAGGTTGTGGGATTTGCACCAACCTGTGAGCAGCTCCACCTCCATCCTGTACGCCGATTCATCGTTGTCACTGATGAGACCCACTACTGTTGTGTCATCAGCGAACTTGCTGATGAAGTTGTTATTGAGTCTGGCAGTACAGTCGTGTGTCAGCAGACTAAACAGAAGGGGGCTTAGGACACAGCCTTGGGGTGAGCCAGTGCTCACGGCTATCGTTTTTGATGTCCTACTGCCCACCCTGACTGTCTGCTGCCGCTGCGACAGGAAGTTCAGGACCCAGCTACATGTGCCAGCATCAACCCCCAACAGCTCCAACTTCTCCACCAGCTGCTGCGGGATGATTGTGTTGAAAGCGGAGCTGAAGTCTATGAAGAGGATCCTGGCATAGGTGTTTTTCCGATCGAGATGTGACAACACGAGGTTCAGTGTTGTTGAGACTGCGTCCTCTGTGGATCGGTTGGCTCTGTAGGCGAACTGCAGTGGGTCTAGGTCGGCAGGTAGACTGTTTTTGATGTGCTGCATAACTAGTCGCTCAAAACACTTCATTACAATGGGTGTTAGGGCCACTGGTCGAAAGTCGTTATGGCAGGCTGGGTTTGGTTTCTTCGGTACAGGGACGATGGTGGCACTCTTAAGACAATTCGGCACTACTGCCTGGCAGAGTGAGATGTTAAAAATGTCTGTGAAGACATCCTTCAGTTGCTCGGCACAGTCTCTTAGAACGCATCCAGGAATGTTGTCCGGCCCTGCAGCTTTGCGTGGATTGACGCTGGCGAAGGCCTTTTTAACTCTGGCTGCGGACAGCCTGAGCGACTGGTCACTGGGAGATGGCAGTGGTGCACGTGTCTGGGTGCTGTTTTTAACCTCAAACCGTGCGTAGAACTCGTTCAGTTCATCTGGCAGGGAGGGGTTGTCTTTCTCCTTGCATGAAATACCAATTGCAACACGATTAGCCTGTTATGGAGTGAATTGCATTTAATACCTTGGTGCCAATATTAATGTGAAGACACTTTCCACACTGTGCTGGGTGAAGTTGGTGGAATTGAATGCATAAAACTGGATGTCAACTCAGCAGGTTGAAAATCTGCAATCACAACTGAATAATGGAAATGACATTTTTTTCTCTGAATATCTTGTCCATGAGCTGCACAGATCATTAACTTTAAATTCTCCCAGTAAATTCCAATAACCTGCATAATATAAGACATGTTTACGGACAATTCCTTGGACCACCTCATTTATTTAGATGACCCACTGTTATAAAATGTGTTCCCGAAAACCAATGTAGGCAGAGTTTAGGAGGAAAGGGTGGAATAAAAGACAGTTCTAAGACAAATAGAAGGGAAGAGAATAGATTTAAAAGTTCAAATAGAGTCAATAGAGTCAAACCAACAATTGAGATAATTGGTCAGGACTGGAAATTGTATGTAACAAGTTATAACGTCCGTAGGGAAGCTAGATAAAATATAAATGGCTGGAGTACTCTCAGTGAACAGGGTTGAATTCATGATAGCAATGGGTATGGGTGAACAAGTGATCGATGGTTGGCATCTCTTGAGGAAGTTTATTGAGGGTAAGGACCAACTCCGCTAGGCGGAGGAGAGTATCAGTGGTCGGGTATAGGTTGCTTCTCCGGTCGAGGAAGAACCGGAAGGCTTTGAGACCATCCTGGTGGGGGGTGGAGGTCTAGAGTGACTGGACATCCATGGTGAAGATGAGATGATGGGGGCCTAGAGAATGGAATGCGTGGAGACGACGGAGAGTGTCTGAGGTGTCTTGAACATAGGTCGGGAGGGATTTAACCAAGGGGGATAGGATGGAGTCAAGGAATGTGGAAATGAGTTTGGTAGGGCACGAACAGGCAGAGACAATGGGTCTACCGAGACAGTCAGGTTTGTGGATTTTGGGGAGAAGGTAAAATCGGGCCGTGCGGGGCTGGGGAACCATGAGGTTGGGGGCTCGAGGGGACAGGTCGTTGGAGTTGATGAAACTAGATGGGCTGAATGGCATGTTTCCAAACTGTATCTCTAATAGAAAATAATAGCAGTGGACTATTCATGTATTGAATTTGGTAATTAACATAGAATGGAAGATTGTGTAAAGCCACTATGATTCTAGATTTAAGAAAGGCTAACATAAACTAATCTTGATAAACAGTTAATGGGTAAACCCACAATGGAACTACGGAGAGTGTTCAAAAAGGATTTTCCTACAACAATGATTTTATCTCCTTAGATGGCAAGCGGTCTAGTTGTCAATAAAGATATCAGGTTACCCTGAAGTAATATTTACAAAGGAGAAACTATGATGATAAGCATCCTGAATATTCTCAGAAACCAATCCTCTTCTTCTCCTTCTTGGGACTGAGGGTCACTTTGTTCTATTCCAATTGTGTATGTGCTGAGATGGCTGATTGGACCATGGTGGGATTTGTAAACTCTCCAACAGATGGAGCAGAAGGTGTTAAATGGAAAAGCCGGTTGTTTTATTTGTGATTTGCTGCATTCCCTCCAACACTTGGGAAAAGCTGTGTGCTCCTTATCCATGGTCTCAGGCTGCTCAATACTATCTTGAATTATCGTTTGAGATTTACATGTCAGTCGAGAGTCAGTGGAGATTCAACCTTTCTTCAAGGAAGCTTTGAGAACATCCTTGAATCTTTTCCATTGTTCTGCTGATAATCTCTTCCCATAACAGGGCCTGGAATACAGTGTGTGTTTGGGGACTCTGATGTTGGGTATATGACAAGATGGCCTGCTCAAAGTAGCCAACTAAGTATGATGTGTGTCTTAATGCTGGGGATGCCAGCCTGTAAAGGAACACTGACATTAGTTTCCCCATACTTTCAGTGATTTTGGAAGATTTCATTGACAGTATTGGTGATACCTTTCCAGAGTCTGAGGTGCTCTATGTAAGTTGTCTCATGGTCTCAGAAGCATATAGGACCATGTGCCAATTCTGAAGTCTTGATCCTCATCACCTTTTTCCTCAATTTATCTAAGGAACATTGAAGTTGATTGTTAAAGTCATCATCTATATTTGCTGAGATGTAGGACATGGTAAACATTTTGCAGGATCTCACTATAAAACTTTACTGTCAGGGTCAGCTTAATGGGGGGGGGGGGGGGGGCTTTGTCTTGTGGATGTTAACTTAAGGCTTACATATACTTTAATGAATGGTTTGGATCTCTGGCTTCATGCGTTCACCCATGCAACTACCACATGTAGCGCCATATTTATATATCGTTCAAGAGATTACTTCCTCTAGCCACTAAGTGGACTGCATGGTTAAGGGGAACGTCATTATACGCATGCGAGCTCATCGTCAGAGACCTTCAGAGCTTCTTCACAGATAAATCTTCCAAATCACAGTCTTTTGATGAATAAATTCTTTATTGTTGATGAAAAACAGTAAGATACATCCAAACTTCTTTCGACTCATTACTACAATCTTCATCAAACTCCAGCTTATTGCTTTAATTGCTAGAAACTCCTTGTGTCTCCATTACACTTCGCATGGTCAAAGGGTAAACCTTCTCCATACTGGTCCAAAACTAAAACTAAAAACTAAGCTTCCACGCAAGAAACTTAGCTCCAAATATGCCTCAAAATACGTCATGAATCCCACCCACAATATAACAGGCAGTCTAAAATTTAGAGACACATGCCATCATCAATGAGACACAAAACAAGCCAAATGGCCACTACACTATTCACATACTGTGTCTCAGTAACAGAGATTGAGAGACTTTGCCTCTGGAGTGTGGTCGGCATGAGGTGAACAATTTCACACTACCTCTGAAGATTAGCTCCACTCCTGTATTAGAGGTGATATGCAATGCTACGGCAAGAAAAAGTGGAACAAAAGTATTGGGGCAATGGAGCAGTTTTGTTTGGCACCAGTCTTCACTGTGATTGGTTCTACTCCCCTCTCCCATCAGGCCAGAGCTAAAGAGCTGTGAACACACACACCTCCAGATTCACCAGTCTGAAAAAGGGTCTCGACTCAAAATGTCACCCATTCCTTGTCTCCCGGTGAGTTGCTCCAGCTTTTTGTTACTATCTCCAGATTCAGAGACAGTTTCTTTATAGCTGTTGTCAGGTAACTGAACCGTCCTCTCAACCATCCTCTCATCATGACCTTCCATCTACCTCATTGGAGACCTTTGAACTATCTTTAATCAGACTTTATCAGACTTTATCTTTCAATAAATATTATACCCTTTATTCTTTATCTGTATGCTGTGCACGGCTTGATTGTAATAATGTATAGTCTTTTCTATGACTGAATAGCACACAACAAAATTATTTACTGTCCCTTGGTACACTACTTGTGACAATAATAAACTAATCTATGAACCAATGTTGTATAACATAAGTACCTCCATCAATATAAAGCACTTTGGCCAACGAGAGTTGTTTTTTAAATGTGCTATAGAAATAAAAGTGACTTGACTTGGCTTGACTTGACTTGACTAAACTAAAAAAATAAAATAAACTGTAGCCCCTTTGTTATCACAATTTGCATGCTGTCATTCTAATACAAAATCAAGGACTCCCCACAGTTAATGTAAACATGATAAGGTGATTTTTTTTAAAGATAGAAAAGATTGAGAGAGAGTTTACTGTTGTCATGATAACTGCTGTGTACATACCACCGGATGCTAATGCTAACTCGGCTATCGGTCATTTGTATGGTAGCATTAGCAGTCAACAGAGCATATATCCTGACGGTGTTCACATCATAGCAGGGGACTTTAATCACGCGGGCTTGAAGAAAATGCTGCCCAAATTCTACCAGCATGATAAATGTGCTACAAGCGGAGCTAACACACTGGACAAGGTCTACTCCAACATCAAGCTGGGCTACAGGGCTAGACCACTACCACACCTGGGCCAGTCTGACCATATGTCCCTGCTCTTAATTCCTGCATATGCCCCCCCTCAGGAAAACCGCTCCTACTATTACAAAGACCATCACAACCTGGCCTGATGGTGCTTCTCAGCAGCTGCAGGACTGTTTCGACAGGACCAACTGGGAGGTGTTTGAACACCGGGACCTGGAGGTGCTCACAGACAGTGTACTGTGTTACATTAAAAACTGCATGGACACGGTCACAGTGGACAAATGCATCCGGGTCTACCCCAACCAGAAGCCCTGGATGACCCGGGAGGTCCAGCGGCTGTTGAAAGAGAGGAACACCGCTTTTAGGTCTGGCGATAGGGCTTTATACAGCACGGCCCGAGCTAACCTGAAGAGAGGCATCAGAGAGGCCAAATCAAACTACAGGAGGAAGATAGAGGACCACCTGGACAGTAATAACAGCAGGCAGGTGTGGCAGGGGATCCAGTATCTCACCAACTATAAGACCAACCTTGGAGCTGTTGAAGGTGACGCCTCGCTGGCAGAGGAGCTGAACCACTTCTTTGCTCGCTTTGAAGTGGAGCCACCCAAGAACGCCACATCACAGCACATGGTCCACAGCAGCCTAACCCTCAAGATAGAGGAGCATGAGGTGAGGCGCACGCTGCGGGCCATCAATCCAAGGAAAGCTACTGGACCTGACGGCGTCTCTGGACGCGTGTTGAAGGACTGCGCAGACCAGCTGGCTGGAGTCTGTACGAGGATTTTTAACCAGTCTCTGGCCCAGTCCACTGTTCCACCCTGTCTGAAGTCCTCCACCATAGTCCCCTTGCCCAAAAAAACCAACATCTCCAGCCTCAACGACTACCGGCCAGTCGCACTCACACCAGTGGTGATGAAGTGTTTTGAAAAACTGGTCCGGGGTCATATCACATCACTCCTGCCCCGAAGCTTTGACCCCCACCAGTTTGTGTACAGAGCAAATAGATCTACAGAGGACGCTGTAGCCACAGCTCTCCATGCTACACTGTCTCACCTGGAGCAGCGGGGGAGCTACGTGCGGATGCTCTTTGTGGACTACAGCTCTGCTTTTAATACCATCCTTCCCCACAAACTGGTGGACAAACTGGGGGACTTGGGCCTTCCACACTCCACCTGCATGTGGATAAATAGCTTCCTGTCGGGTCGCAGCCAGAGAGTCAGAGTGGGCCATCATACATCCACGGCCCTTAGCCTCAGTAGCGGCTCTCCACAGGGCTGCGTACTGAGCCCCCTGCTCTACACCATCTACACACATATAACCATATAACCATATGCAGATGATACTAAGATAGGTGGGGTTGCGGGTAATGAAGTAGAGTTTCAAAGTCTACAGAGAGATTTATGCCAGTTGGAAGAGTGGGCTGAAAGATGGCAGATGGAGTTTAATGCTGATAAGTGTGAGGTGCTACATCTTGGCAGGACAAATCAAAATAGGGCGTACATGGTAAATGGTAGGGAATTGAAGAATGTAGCTGAACAGAGGGATCTGGGAATAACTGTGCACAGTTCCCTGAAAGTGGAATCTCATGTAGATAGGGTGGTAAAGAAAGCTTTTGGTGTGCTGGCCTTTATAAATCAGAGCATTGAGTATAGAAGTTGGGATGTAATGTTAAAATTGTACAAGGCATTGGTGAGGCCAATTCTGGAGTATGGTGTACAATTTTGGTTGCCTAATTATAGGAAGGATGTCAACAAAATAGAGAGAGTACAGAGGAGATTTACTAGAATGTTGCCTGGGTTTCAGCAACTAAGTTACAGAGAAAGGTTGAACAAGTTAGGGCTTTATTCTTTGGAGCACAGAAGGTTAAGGGGGGACTTGATAGAGGTTTTTAAAATGATGAGAGGGATAGACAGAGTTGACGTGGAAAAGCTTTTCCCACTGAGAGTAGGGAAGATTCAAACAAGGGGACATGACATGAGAATTAAGGGACTGAAGTTTAGGGGTAACATGAGGGGGAACTTCTTTACTCAGAGAGTGGAAGCTGTGTGGAATGAGCTTCCAGTGAAGGTGGTGGAGGCAGGTTCGTTTTTATCATTTAAAAATAAATTGGATAGTTATATGGATGGGAAGGGAATGGAGGGTATGGTCTGAGCGCAGGTATATGGGACTAGGGGAGATTATGTGTTCGGCACGGACTAGAAGGGTCGAGATGGCCTGTTTCCGTGCTGTAATTGTTATATGGTTATATGGTTACATGACACCCCGCCCACCACAGCAACACCATTGTCAAATTTGCGGATGACACTACGGTGGTGGGACTCATCTCCGGGGGGGACGAGTACGCCTACCGGGATGAGGCGGAGCAGCTGACAGTGTGGTGTGAAGAAAATAACCTGCTCCTCAACACCTTAAAGACAAAGGAATTAATAATAGACTTTAGGAAGAATAAAACGGACATGGTACCATTGACTATCAGAGGGGACTGTGTGGAGAGGGTGGCGGATTTCCGCTTCCTGGGAATCCATATTGAGGAGGACCTGACGTGGAGCGTGAACACCACTGCGCTGCTGAAAAAGGTCCAGCAGAGACTGCACTTCCTGAGGGTGCTCAGGAAGAATAACATCACTCAGAGACTGCTGCTGTCCTTTTATCGGTGCTCCATTGAGAGCATACTAACATACTGTGTATGCGTGTGGTACACCAGCTGCACAGCGGCTCAGAGGAAAGCGCTCCAGAGGGCCATTGACAACGCCCAGAGGATTGTCGGCTGCCCTCTCCTTACCTTGGAGGACTTACACAGTTCCCGCTGCACCAAAAAATCCCAGAGTATCATAAAGGACATTTCCCACCCCAGACACTCCCTGTTTGAACTGTTGCCGTCAGGCAGACGGTACAGATCTACAAGGACAAGGACGAACAGACTAAAAAACAGTTTTTACCCCACTGCTATAAAAGCACTAAATGTAGCCGCCAAGTAAAAGAGGGGCCAGACATACTAAAGGAATGTGGTACACTGTGAAATCGACAGAAGGATGGAGGGTTGGGTGTTTATGCGTGCTATTTTCGTGATATTTATTTTAGTTGTTTATCTTTTAATATTTTATCTTGTATGTATCGTTAGCTTTTAGAAATGTTTGAATGGTGCACTGACTGGCTGACATTTTTAAATTTCGTTGTACATGGTTCATGTTACAATGACAATAAAGAAACTATTCTATTCTATTCTATTGGCAAAATATCAGTATAGATGGTATTTGTGTCATAAGGTGTTGTACTTCACTTCACCTTATACATCTGGGAAGTGCACCAATAATTAGGAATTTATAGCTCTTTGGTGTCAATAAACATATATATATATATATATTGTTACTCTCTTTACATTAGTCATAGAGTCTTACAGGGTGGAAACAGGCCGTTTGGTCCAATTTGTCCACACCAGCCAACAGTCCCGGCTTAATTGTATTGTGGGAAAATCCAGATTTGGTTTTTAATATCTGCATTATCAGTAGCAATAAATGTTTTATGGTTGTACAAATCTCTACCTCAATTTAACTTAAACATAAGATTTTGATAACATTTCCTTATCCTTGGTTCTTCTAAAATTTTATTCTCTTGGGTGCCTCTTTGTGGGAAACAAATAATTAAAAGAACATCTGGCAATAGACAAAAGAGTACTCCCCTCAAAGCATATTAAGTTGTCACAATTATCATCTCAGTAATTACTTGCAAGCAAGGACAGACAACTGCAGTTTCATCCAGCATGTGATTTTACAGAGTGCAGTCATGCACAGAATTGCTATAAAAGGATACACATAGTGCATTGAACATTAAGATATAACACACAGCTCAAATTATATCATACATTATGGAATTGCTTGGCTCACTTCAGAATGCATTACCATTGATTAAGAATGTAGGCAACATTTTAATACAAATTTAGATAACACTCCTGATTTTTAAAATGCTTCAATTATAGGGGAATTTAATTATACGATTGTTGCAACAATGCACCACCCTTCAAATCTCTTTTCTGATCGATTTTTCACTTCCATCAACTAAAATCAATAATGTTTTTCTTACTAGTTTCTGTTACAATTGCCTGCAATAAATTTTGGATGTTGTACATAAAAGTGACAGCGTGCTTTGAGGCACTCAATCTTTGCGTTTTATATTTTCCTCTAAAGTCAGCAGATGTCATCTTCAGACAGATAAAGGAAACTCAACAATGACCACCCATAACATGACAAATGACTCAACCTAACACTTTATTGCTTTTTTGTTGTCAAATTTAGGCCTTCAGAGTTTCATTCCATATATTTCTTAAATTAATAAACAACTAGGCAATCATTCTTGAAGTCAGCATAAATTTTAAAGATAATGGATGGGAAATATGGATTGGTCACATTGCCACTGGGAGTTTTGAAAGTGAACATAAGTACAAAGTTCAGGTGAATGATAGTCAAATAATTCAGAAACGATCTGTTCTGACAGCAGGCCAGCATGAGAACTTAACAATGAATAGGTTCAAAGAATTAATAGACCACCCAGTTAGACAACCTAAAATACAATACAATACAATAAAATAATACTTTATTAGCCAAGTATGTTTTGCAACAAACAAGGAATTTAATTTGCCAAGTCAGTCATACAAATAAAAAGCAACAGAACACACAAAATATATTTTAACATAAACATCCACCACAGTGACTCCACCACATTCCTCACTGTGATGGAAGGCGAAAAAACGTTCCATTTCTTCCCTTCTTTGTTCTCTCCCGCGGTCAGGGGCCTTGAGCCTTCCGTTGCCGGGACGATCTTGACTCCCCTAGGTGGTGGTGTTTGGGCCCTCCGCATCGGGGCGATCAAGCTCCCGCATCGGGGGGATATCAACTCCCCACGCTGAGCAATCAGACCCCGGGTCGGGGCTGGCCAAACTGTCTGTGTTGTTGGAGCTCCCGACATCCACGTTCTCTACCCAAGATTGCGAGCTCTCGATGGTAAAGTCCGCAGGCCGCGGTTGGAGCGTTGATCCCAGGCAGGGATCTGCTCTGATGTTCATTTAGGAGCACATACCGGGTTCAATTACAAGCACATGAAGATGCGATAACATAAATGGGCAACATTATTCCAACAATGAGAACAGCTGAAATCACTGGCACATATAAAAATCCCTTTTAATTTCTGAAAATAGTACATTCTTATTGTGTATGTTTTAATGAAGTGTCAGGCCCAAATATGTAGCTCTGCTCTTCTGACCACCACAAGCACCTCTGAGAAAGGACCAGAAGTTCAGCTCTGCAGTTTGGCACAGAGCCTTATATCCGAGAGCTCGTAAAATGCAGCAAATACTGAGCACACATCTCCAATAGTCACTGGGTCAAACACAGTTACTAATAAATTAATTGAGCCTCTGGTCAGAAACTCAATGTCAGGAAATTAACCTAATTAAGTTAATCTTGTGTACAACACCTTATGACACAAAATAGTGTGAACATTGAGGTTGCTGACTAGTGATACTAGGTCAAGAAATGAGTATTAATATTGTCTCTTTATCTCTTACCACACAACAGTCACAAGAAGGGTAAATTTTTGTGTGTGTCAAATGGAGGCACAAGAGACTGCCAATGCTGGGATCTTGAACAAACCATAAAGTGCTTGAGGAATTCAAGGGGTCCCTCCCTCCCTCCCACAATTGATCCGAACTTCTGAGTCCCTCAACATCTTCCAGTCCCGCCTCAAGACCCATCTCTTCACCTCTGCATACCCTTAGTCCCATGTCCCCCTCCCCTTTGCATCTCTGTCTTACTGCTCTATTTTGTTTTGTTCTTGACTCACCATGTAAAGCGACCTTGAGTCCTTGAAAAGCGCTATACAAATAAAATGTATTATTATTATTATTATTAAGGGGTCAGGCAGCGCCTTTGGAGGGATTGGACGGGCGATATTCTTGGGAACATTCTTCAGACTTAGTGTTAGTCAAAATACTCAGATTATAATGCTGAAACACCTAAAAATATATTAGCTCAGATTTAGCTGCCAAATTAATCACCTTGCCATAAATGATCCATAAACTGTGGCAAGAAAACAGTAACCCACAAATTGCAAATTACCTTAATCTGCTATATTGCATGAACCTTTTCGCAATCAGATTCACAGCACTATAGCTCACCTTCTAATTCCCCATTAGTTTCAAGAAATAACTGCGTTTGCAAGTTGATTCTTCTTCTTATCGCGTCCATATCACAAGATTAGAAATTGTTCAGCCAGAGATTAACACACTTCTTGGCATCTGTATACAATGGCATCTTATGCTTCTTGTGCTTCTTGTGCCTAGTGGTGGAAAGATTGGTGGAAACAAGGCTGCGACGTGAACAACTTTCCTTGACCCCTGCAAGTTGATTGAAAACTAAACAGAAGAACATCTAACCTCATTTTTCAAAAGTTATTTTCCTTTTCTTTTAATTTTTTTCAGTTTCTTTATCCAGTCACATCTTTGTTCTCGTTAGACAGAATTTTCACTTCTGTGAGCAAACGAATTTGAGCTCAGCTGGAAAGTTAAATGCATTGATAATGGTATGTATCAAAAGACTAATTCCAACCAAACTCGAGCATGACAGGTTATATGTGAACGACCTCATCAAATGACAATTTCAACACATCAATAATTCTTTAAGGTAACAGGTGGCACTTTGACTCTGATAACATAGATGTCCCAAGCTTCCTGTAATCTGCCAGCAAAGGAGGCATTACTTTAGCACTGGACAAAGATGGACGAATTAATGGACTTTGACAGCCTCGGGCAAAATGTTGCCATCAGTATCAGCTGGCCGCATTCCGTTCCAGAATGCTGCAGAAGTCTGTCACCATCTGTAGCAATAGACGCTGGTGTTCAGTCATGTCGATAAATACAACAGCTGCTCTCATGTTAACTCTGTCAATTATTTTGTTCACAGATACTTTTACACTAGTTTAGAAAAGTGGACATCATTGGGCATCGTCCATCTTCATATTTCCTGAGAAGATAGTGGTGAGCTACTACCGTGAATCATTACAGACCTTATGATAAAGTATTGCCGGGGAAGGAAGTTCTACCATTTACATAGAACATAGAACATAGAACAGCACAGGAATGAGCACTTCGGCCCACAATGTTTGTGGCGAACATCATGTCAAGTTAAACTGATTGTATCTGCCTGTAAATAGTCTATATCCCTCTATTCCCTGCATTTCCACCCTGGGAAAAAGTTCTGACTATCCACCCTATCCATTCCTCTCATTTTATACACTTCTATCAAGTCTCCCCTCAACTTTCAATGTTCTAGAGAAAACAATTCAAGTGTATCCAACTGTAGTTGAAACCCTCGAATCCAGGCAGCATTCTGGTAAACCTCTTCACCTTCTCCAAAGCCTCCAGGTCTTTCCTGTAATGGGGCAACCAGAACTGAATGCAATTATCCAAATGCTGCCTAACCAAAGTCTTAGAGGCCCATCAACACAGAAGTAATACAAATACACTTCTCAATTGGAATAATGTGTGATTTAGATGGCAACTTGCAAGTGGTAGCATTTCAATGTACTTGTTCACTTATCCTTCTGATGGTAGATGCTGCGGGTTTGGAAATTGCTGTTGATACATCCTTCATAAGGTGTTGCAGCGTGATTTTGTAGATTGTGCACACCATAGTCACAATGTTTGGAATGGAAAACCAATGTATCAAACAAGGGGCTCTTTGTATTGAAAGGCATCAGGTCTCTTCAGTATTCTTGTGGCTGAGCTCATCCAGCTACATGGCAAGTGTTTTATCGCTCTCTTGATTGGAACATAAAGGATGGTGGAAAGACTTTGAATAATTTGGCATGACGTATATGGCCTCTGATCTGATCTACAGGTTTACACAGTCAGGTTTCTGGTCAATCATCGATCAGATTTTGATTCTACTCGACTCAGTATTTGATCTCAAGGTGTTTGGATTCCCTTTTGCTGGAGATAACAGACACAGTTTGCTACAAATGTTATTTGCCGTTTTGCTTATCAGCCCATACATGTGGTCAGAGTGGGAAAATGGTGGAAAATTAATGTGGCAGGCAACAGAAAGCTCATGGTTACTCTTGCGGACAAGACAGGTGGTTCACAAACGGTCACTGAATCTGTGTTTGGTTCATCCAATGTTGAGGATATCATGTGAAGGAAAGAATTGCAGGTGCTGGTTTAAATCGAAGGTAGACACAAAATGCTGGAGTAACTCAACGGGACAGGCAGCATCTCTGGAGAGAAGGAATGGGTGATGTTTCGGCTCGAAAGCCTTCTTCAGACTGATATTGAGGATATAATGCTGTGAGCAATGGCAAGTATTTACAATATGCTTCATTTGTGCTGTTTTGTTTCCACTCTTGTATGAACTAGGTTCCACAATCAATCATCCCAGTATATTGCTGCAGTGTTTCTTCATGGCAGTGTCCTCAACCCAACATCATTAACTGATTCAGCCTTCTTATCGAGTCCATACACAAGATTAGACGTTGTTTAGCCAGAGCTGAACACACTTCTCAGCATCTGCATACAATGGTGTCTGTCTTGGCGCTTCTTGTGCTTCTTGTGCGTGGTGGTGGAAAGATTGGTGGAAACAGGGCCGCGACGTGAACGCTCTTTCCTTGACCCCAACTGATTCTGTAATAACCTTTCATCCAACATAAGATTAGAAGGGGGCAGAGAATATTTAGGTTTTCTATTGTTAGGTAAAGTGAAAAGCTTTTCTTTGCATGCTATCTAATCAAATCAAATAATACTATACATGAATATACCCATACAGTACAAAAGATAAGTGAATAGAAAAATACCATTCAGAGATCCTCCTTCTGAAGCAAGTTCCCAACCCAAAATGTCACCTAACCACATTTTCCAGAGATGCTGCTTGACCGGCTAAGTTACTCCAACCCATTATGTCTTTTCTTTGTAACCAACATCTGCAGTTCCTTGTGTCTAAAGCAAAATTCCACCATTGCCAGAAATAAATATCACTGCTCTCATGGTTTATACGAGGAAGATAACAGCATATGTACAGAGGTTATGTCAGTGTAGCAGGATGTATTGTATATTATAGGACCAATATCAGCTCATCAGCTCCAAAACAATAGTCAGCCTATCATTACAACTTAACCAAACCCCACTGGATCGGACTGCAAGCTTACAGAGCTCGACCTGGAGTGAGTACAGGTTCAGTCAAGATTCACTGTGAATTGAATTCTGCCATTTCCTGCAAGTTCCCTTTGTCACAGTGGGCCAGACTGTGCTGCCCATCCCCACATCTTCCTCGACTCCTAAAATTAAAGGACAAAAGGACAAAGGACATTTATTGTCACATACACCAATTGGTGCAGTGAAATTTGAGTTACCATGCAGCACACAAATAAGATAAACACAATATTTTAGAGTTTAACATAAAACATAAAAAACATCCCTCCACAACGGAATCAACATTTCCAGCTGTGAGGGAAGGCAACAAAGTTCAGTCCTCTTCAGTCCGCTTCCAAAGTAATCATGCAGGTACAGCAGGCAGTGAAGAAAGCGAATGGCATGTTGGCCTTTATAACAAAAGGAATCGAATATAGGAGCAAAGATGTCCTTCTGCAGTTGTACAGAACCCTAGTGAGACCACATTGTGTGCAGTTTTGGTCCCCTAATTTGAGGAAGGACATTCTTGCTATTGAGGGAGTGCAGCGTAGCTTTACAAGGTTAATTCCCGGGATGGCGGGACTGTTAGTTGCTGAGAGAATGGAGCAGCTGCGCTTGTACACTCTGGAGTTTAGAAGGATGAGAGGGCATCTCTTTGAAACATATAAGATTGTTAAGGGCTGGGACATGCTAGAGGCAGGAAACATGTTCCCGATGTTGGGGGAGTCCAGAACCAGGGGCCACAGTTTAAGAATAAGGAGTAAGCCATTTAGCACGGAGACGAGGAAACTCTTTTTCTCATAGAGAGTGGTGAGTCTGTGGAATTCTCTGCCTTAGAGGGTGGTGGAGGCAGGTTCTCTGGATGCTTTCAAGAGAGAACTAGATAGGGCTCTTAAAAATAGCAGAGTCAGGGGATATGGGGAGAAGGCAGGAATGTGGTGCTGATTGGAGATGGTCAGCCATGATCACATTGAATGGCGGTGCTGGCTCAAAGGGCCAAATGGCTTACTCCTGCACCTATTGTCTATTGTCTATTGTCTATTCCTCTGTTCACCCATGGTCGGGGCCTATTGAGGCCTCCGCAGTTGCCGCTACGGGCCCGATGTTTTGGGCACTCAAACGGAAGAACACTCTCAAGGCCCGGAGTCTCTGAATCGGCCACTTCCGCGGAGAACGCGGCTTCCGAAGTCCACAGGCCGAGCTGGGCGGAGATTCAACGCTGGTGACCTCGGTGAGATGTCAAAGTCAGCGCCGCCAGCGACTGGAAGCTCCCGCTGCCCGTGGCTAAAAACTCAGCAGACCACAGCTCCACAGTGTTCAAAGTCGGCAGTCCCAGCACTCCGGAGCTCCAACACGGCGATTCCCGGTAAGGCATCGCTCGCTCCGCGATGGAATCCAGTTCTGCGCTGAAGCTGAAGCTCTGGCTGGTCTCCGGCAGGAAAGGCTGTGCCAATCCAGATGGTAGGCCGTGAGGAGGGGGCGAAGATGTGGCTCGGAGAATAATCGCATCCTCGACCTGGAAGTGACTAAGAAAAATAGTTTCCCCCTCCCCCCACATAAAAAAGACTAAAAGACCTCCAAAAACAAACTTTAAACCAGTCTAAAAATACCAAAGAGAATGAAAGGACAGACAGCTGCAGGTGAGGCAGCCACACTCGATGGCACCACCACTCAACTGCACAACCCAAGGCTAAATAACATTTGACATTGACTTAGCAATTCCTCTTACAGGTCAGGAGCAAAGATCCTAGAGGAGCAAGATAGACCACTCCTCGAAAAACGCGTAGTATGACGTGTGTGATTGTCGACGCCATTTTTCGAGGCATTTATTCGGCTTCCCCCACACTGTCCTTATCTAAATTTCATCTCACTGCTCTGCTATCAAGTATTCTAATCGTAAATCTAAACGACCCGACCTGTCATTCTTTAGGTTCCCCAATAAAAAAGAAAGGTGAGAAAATATTTTTATTATTTTCAGTCGATATTCTGTCGTGAAAATGGTATTTTCTGTTCTCCCATCAACGGCCATTGGGAAACTGGGTTTGTCGGTACATTAGAAAGTTATTAGACTTATTTTTAATAGTTCTTTACTCACCACAATAATAAAGACAATTTTAACACTTCTGTACGTTTTTGGTTTTGTTTTGTAAGGGATTAGTCTGCACAATATGGCCCGCGGACACATTAGGTCCAGTGACCAGGAGATTTTTCGAGTCCGAGAATGGGCGGCTGTTACCCATTATATTCCTCGAACATAGGGACATAGCAAACAACACTCACATACATACAAGACATCACAAGCAAAGATCACAAGCCCGCCGTGAAGAAGGGTGCAATCAAATATTATATAACTCTGCTCTATCATCTTTGGGTGCAATGGTGGGTCGGGGGGTTCGGTGGCGGCGGCCGCAATCAAAGATACATGTGGAGCTCTGCTCTATAATCTTTGGTCGGAATGGGACGGCTGCGCGTTATAATGTGCTATCGTTCCACTCTCCCTCTCCCCCTTCTCCCTCTCTTCTCTCGATCTCTCTCTCCCCTCCTCTCGATCTCTCGCTCCCCTCTCTTCTCTCGATCTCTCTCTCTCTCTCTCTCCCCCTCTCTTTGCGATCTCCTTCCCTTCCCTCTCTCCCACCCTTCCATCTCTCCCTCCCTTACCTCTTCGTGAGAGTTGGCAGCTCTGCTATGCCTTGGGTCCAAAAGAGGATAGATAGAAAATACTTAATTGTCTTTGTAAGAAGATGTTAATAAGCTCTTCTACATTTAAGGTAAATTGACATATTAGAGGCAAAACACATTTTCAATATACAGGTCTCTCCACACAACTGAAAACAATTGCATTTAAGTGATATATCATCCATTGTTCAGGCAAGTATCACTAGGTTACAATAAACTTCCTACATATTCCAGGAATTCATCTCATAAAAATGGGAGAGGCTTAAATGCATTGTAAAATCATAAATCCATGTTGACTTGGACTAATCCTTTTACTGCTATCCAAATGCCCCATTATTACATCTTTAATAATTGACTCCAGCATCTTTCACACCACCAAAGTCAGGCTAACTGGTCTGTAATTCCCCGTTTTCTCTCTCGCTCCTTTCTTGAAAAGTGGGATAGCATTAGCTATCCTCCAATCCACAGGAACTGATCGTAAATCTATTGATCGTTGGAAAATAATAGAAACATAGAAACATAGAAATTAGGTGCAGGAGTAGGCCATTCGGCCCTTCGAGCCTGCACCGCCATTCAATATGATCATGGCTGATCATCCAACTCAGTATCCCGTACCTGCCTTCTCTCCATACCCTCTGATCCCCTTAGCCACAAGGGCCACATCTAACTCCCTCTTAAATATAGCCAATGAACTGGCCTCGACTACCCTCTGCGGCAGAGAGTTCCAGAGATTCACCACTCTCTGTGTGAAAAAGGTTCTTCTCATCTCGGTTTTAAAGGATTTCCCCCTTATCCTTAAGCTGTGACCCCTTGTCCTGGACTTCCCCAACATCGGGAGCAATCTTCCTGCATCTAGTCTGTCCAACCCCTTAAGAATTTTGTAAGTTTCTATAAGATCCCCTCTCAATCTCCTAAATTCTAGAGAGTATAAACCAAGTGTATCCAGTCTTTCTTCATAAGACAGTCCTGACATCCCAGGAATCAGTCTGGTGAACCTTCTCTGCACTCCCTCTATGGCAATAATGTCCTTCCTCAGATTTGGAGACCAAAACTGTACGCAATACTCCAGGTGTGGTCTCACCAAGACCCTGTACAACTGCAGTAGAACCTCCCTGCTCCTATACTCAAATCCTTTCGCTATGAAAGCTAACATACCATTCGCTTTCTTCACTGCCTGCTGCACCTGCATGCCTACTTTCAATGACTGGTGTACCATGACACCCAGGTCTCGCTGCATCTCCCCTTTTCCTAGTCGGCCGCCATTTAGATAATAGTCTGCTTTCCTGTTTTTGCCACCAAAATGGATAACCTCACATTTATCCACATTATACTGCATCTGCCAAACATTTGCCCACTCACCCAGCCTATCCAAGTCACCTTGCAGTCTCCTAGCATCCTCCTCACAGCTAACACTGTCCCCCAGCTTAGTGTCATCCGCAAACTTGGAGATATTGCCTTCAATTCCCTCATCCAGATCATTAATATATATTGTAAATAGCTGGGGTCCCAGCACTGAGCCTTGCGGTACCCCACTAGTCACTGCCTGCCTAATGAAGAACTCAACCATATTATGGTCACTCTTGCCCAAGGGGGCAGTACAACAAGATTGCTAACTAACCCTTCCTCGTTACTCAATACCCAGTCTAAAATAGCCTGCTCTCTCGTTTGTTCCTCTACATGTTAATCATATGTATAAATATATATGTATGTGTATATATATGCATGTATATGTATATGTGTGTATATATGTATGCATATATATGTTTATATGTGTGTATGTATGCATATAAATGTATCCATATGTATGTGTGTATTTGTATGTGTGGATATGTATGTGTATATGTATGTATGTATGTGTATATATGTGTGTGTATATATGTACAGGTGCACAACCTTTTATCCGGTGTTCCAGAAACCGAAAAGCTCCGAAAACCGGCCATTTTTTCCAGATGTCGTCTGCGCACCAAAGCTCACGTTTGGCGCCAAACCTGACCCAAAACGACCCACGGTCAACCCAGGTCTGTACTACTGTAGCGGCTGCCTCCTCCCTGGAGACCGGGAGACGCTTAAACATCTGTAAATCATTGCTTAAATGTTAGTCAGTTAGTTTGGAGGGCTTTTATGTGAAGGGGGGTGAAGGGGTAAACTTTAATTCTTAGTCCCCTACCTGGTCGGAGAGGCGGGGAGCGGTCAATGCCTTACCGGGTCGCCGTGCAGTAAGCTCCGCAGCGCTGTGGCCGGTGGGGCCGCGGGCGGCGCCGGTTGTAGCTCCGACCCTGGCAACTCTACCCCTGGCTGCGAGGCGATCCAAATCCAGCGCGGCCCGCGGCCGGACGCCCCAGCTCCGCGAATGTCGGGAGTCGGCGACGTCGCAGCGCTGGGATACCAGCGGGGTGCGGGCAATGCCTTACCGGGTCGCCGTGCGGCAAGCTCCGGAGCGCTGTGGCCGCCGACACACAACATCGCGGAGCGTCGCTGGATTTGGAGCCGCGCAGCCAGGGGTAGAGTTGCTGGGGTCGGAGCTCCAACCGGCGCCGCCCGCGGCCGGACGGAGCCCCCAGCTCCGCGGCTCCAAATCCAGCGACGCTCCGCGAATGTTGGAAGAAGGCGGCCACAGCGCTCCGGAGCTTGCCGCACGGCGACCCGGTAAGGCATTGCTCGCTCCCCGCTGGTATCCCAGCGCTGCGACGCCGCCGACTCCCGACATTCTCGGAGCTGGGACGTCCGGCCGCGGGCCGCGCTGGATTTGGAGCGCCTCGCAGCCAGGGGTAGAGTTGCCGGGGTCGGAGCTACAACCGGCGCCGCCCGCGGCCGGACGGAGCCCCCAGCTCCGCGAGGTTGGGAGTCGCCGACCAGGTAGGTAGGGGACTAAGAATTAAAGTTTCCCCCTTCACCCCTACACCACCACCACCACATAAAATCCCTCCAAACTAACTGACTAACATTTATGCAATGATTCTCCTGGTCTCCGGGGAGGAGGCAGCAGCTCCAGACTTTTCAAGCCGCCCGCGCTACCTACCTAATCTACGCTAAAAATCTTCCATTCTGAAATCCGAAAATGTCCGAAATCCGACAAGTGTCTGGTCCCAAGGCTTTCGGATAAAAGGTTGTGCACCTGTATGTGTATATATATGTGTGTGTAAATATATATATGCATATATATATTATTACTATATAATTATATATATAATTGCCTTTATGGTTTATGTATATCATCTTACAAGACAAATAAATTAATAGTGATTATTTAAATCAAAGTAGCTTCTGATCCATGAGAATAAACTTAACTATCTCTAACTTGCCTCTCACACACAGACACACATTCATATAAATATATATAATATGTATACGTTAAATTTAATTTTGTGCAGTGTGTGTTAAAGCAATACAATGCAAGGGAAACTACGCAAAGGAGGGGGCTGTTCCCGCTACAAGATATTCGAGAATCTTTGCTTTGGATCACAGCGGGTGGCATACCGGTGTCGCATTGAAAAATGGCGGCCGTGACGTTCCGTCACGTACTACACGCCAGCCCATTGAATTTCGAAGGAGTGGTCTATCTTGCTCCTCTAGGATCTTTGGCCAGGAGTGCAGCAGGGTCAATTATCAAGATTGATATAATTGCAGGTTTTGTTGATTTGGTTGTAAATATTGTGCAGAATTAATCAATGCTCAGTTTCACCACTGAGGATATCACCTCTAACAATGTCATGATTTGATAATAATTATTAATATTACTATTACTATCATTATTCAGTATCATCTGTAATGTTCAAATTATTATCATGTCATTATCCATCATCAGATGTATCATTATCTGAGGTGTCATTCAACAATGTAAAGGATGTAATGGAGATAGCTTTCATCCCATATACTCAACAAAAACAGTTAGCTTTTCAGTTATAAACAGATAGATTTGGCTACATTTGTTTTAGTCGAACCCTCTCCCCATGACCTGCGCCCATAACATGTAAACAACTGTGGCGGCTCATGAATTTATGCTCAATGTAATCTTATTCCAATAAGACCCTGGCTGTATTTCAGGCTAGACTGGATTCACACAAATCAGTATGCCCTGACGGAACCATGCTGCAGGGGGACAACAAATGGAAGCACAGGATATTTATGGATCAGGAAAGTCATGTATTCTTGATTCATCCATCCTCAGCATATCAAAGCTCAGCTCATTGTAGCATCCAGTTGTTTTTTAAATGATACCGGGGTTTTGCCTCTGTTCCTTTGCCATGTTTTTCAGTGTTAATGAGAAGAAAATATTTGGAATATTTCTGTGTTTTAGAGTCATAGAGTCACACGGGACAGAAACAGGTCCTTCAGCCTGACTTTCCCATACCGACCAGGATGCCCCATCTACACTAGTCCCTCCTGTCCGTGTTAGGCCCATATCCTGCTAAACCTTTCCAAAAGCCATTTCAATATTGTTATAGTATCTGCCTCCTACAAGGCGAAATCAGGAGGTAGCTCGAATGTCGGCGAAGCATCACTCCTTGACGAGCTCAATGTGTTTTAAGCACGGTTTGATAGGGAGAACACTGATGTGCCTTCTCGAGCCCCCATTCGCTGTGATGGTATTTCAGTCACAGTCACAGAGGGATGAACCCTCGAAAAGCGCCTGGACCTGATGGTATACCCGGCCGTGTTCTAAAAACCTGTGCGGACCTGCTGGCTGGAGTTTTTACGGACATTTTCATCCTCCTACTTCTGAGGTCTGAGGTTCCCACCTGCTTTAAAAGAGCATCAATTATACCGGTGGCCAAGAAGAGTAAGGTGACGTGCCTCAATTACTATCGACCAGTGGCACTAACGCCGGTGCTGATGAAGTGCTTTGAGAGGTTGATCATGGCGCAAATCAACTTCTACCTCGACAAAAACCTGGACCCACTGCAGTTCGCTTACTGTCACAACAGATTAACGGTGGATGTGATATCGCTGGCTCTCCACTCTGCTCTGGCCCACTTGGACAACAAAAACTCATATGTCAGGCTGTTATTCATTGATTACAGCTCGGCATTTAATACAATCATCCCCTCCAAGCTGGTTACCAAACTCGCAGAACTGGGTCTCTGCGCATCCCTCTGCAATTGGATCCTAAACTTCCTCATTCACAGACCACAAACTGTTTGAATTGGTGGAAAGGTGTCTGCCTCGAAAACAATCAGCACGGGAGCACCTCAAGGCTGTGTGCTCAGCCCCCTGCTGTACTCACTCTATACTTATGACTGCGTAGCCGGTCATAGTGCGAACACCATCATCAAGTTTGCTGACGACACCACTGTTGTATGATTGTATGAGTCAGAGTATAGAAGAGAGATCAACCTACTGACCAAATGGTGCCAGCACAATAACCTGGCCCTCAACACCAGCAAAACCAAGGAACTGATTGTGGACTTTGGAAGGGGTAGGATGGGGACCCACAGTCCCGTTTATATCAACGGTGGAATGGTGGAAAAGGTCAAGAGCTTCAAATTCCTGGGCGTGCACATCTCTGAAGATCTCTCCTGGTCCGAGAACACTGATGCAATCATAAAGAAAGCTCCTCAGCGCCTCTACTACCTAAGAAGATTACGGAGAGTCAGTATGTCAAGGAGGACTCTCTCTAACTTCTACAGGTGCACAGTAGAGAGCATGCTGACCGGTTGCATCGTGGCTTGGTTCGGCAACTTGAGTGCCCAGGAGACGAAAAGACTACAAAATGTAGTAAAGACTGCCCAGACCAACATCAACTCAGACCTCCCTACCACCGAGGGGATCTATCGCAGTCGCTGCCTGATTCTGCAACGTCCGGGTTCAGGAATAGCTACTTCCCCACAGCCATCAGGCTATTAAACTCAACTCAAACAAAACTCTGAACATTAATAGCCCATTATCTTTTATTTGCACTTCATCTGTTTGTTTATTTATTCATGTGTGTATATATTTATATAATGGTATATGGACACACTGATCTGTTCTGTATTCATGCCTACCATATTCTGTTGTGCTGAAGCAAAGCAAGAATTTCATCGTCCTATCTGGGACACATGACAATAAACTCTCTTGAATCTTGAATCTTGAATCTTGCTGCATCCACCTTCTGTGTGAGAAAGTTACCCCTCGGGTTACTTTTAAATGTTTCCCCTTTCAGCTTAAGCCACTGTCCCCTTGTTCATACTCCAAATGTTGTCTCATTAACGTCTTGAACAAATATAACATAACATCTCAACTTCTATAGTCAGTTCCCTAACTGATGAAGGCCAATGTACTGAAAGCATCTACCTGCACTCCTAGATCCCTCTGCTCTCTGCTCTACAACACTCACCAAGACCCTGCTATTCACTATGAAAGTCCTGCCCTGGTTTGACTTCCAAAAATGCAACAACTTCCATTTATCTTAGACAATTTATTGATTTATCCTGAAAGTTTCCTTTTTAGAGTGCAGAAAATGTTTGAAGCAATGTTCGACATTTAATGTTCCTACAATCTTGATAACATTTCATATCTCAATAAGCTTGTCTTCCTGTGTTCTCCTATCTGAGCCAGTTGCCACAATTTTCTCCAGTCTCTTAGCAAACACATATGTCTGACAGTAAAGGCAATTCACTTTATGTACAGTCTTCAGTGGGCAGCATGGTGGCGGTAGAGTTGCTGCCTTGCAGTGCCAGAGCACCAGATTCCGGGTTCGATACTGACTTCAGGTGCTTGTCCGTACGGAGTTTGTACGCTCGCCCCGTGACCTGCATGGGGTTTCTCCACGAGCTTCGGTTTCCTCCCACACTCCAAAGATGTATAGGTTTGTAGGTAAGTTGGCTTGGTGTAAATGCAAATGTAAATTGTCCCTAGTGTGTAGGATGGTGGGGATGCGGGGATAGCTGGTCCGAGCGGACTCGGTGGGCCAAAGGGCCTGTTTCCGCACTGTATCTTTAAACTAAACTAAACTAAACAGTGTTGAATGTGTCCCTTGAGCAGAGGAGACTGGTTCCAGAATTTAAGTACAACGTGGCCACAGTGATATGGAGTCTGATCTTTAACACCTATTATTTAGTCAATGTAGTTTGACACCCTATTGCCTCTATTGATACTGCTCTGTATTGGTTGGATACATTTAGCACTGGTTTGACTGCAAGTTCTAGGGCTCGTTCATTCTCATTCCAGGCTACTGCAGCACCATTCAGTTGCCGTTGTTCTGCTCAACTATATATTACACGCAGTGTTTTATATGGAATTATTTTTATGCAGTTGATTATAAAGTTATTGAAAATAAGTCATTTCCTCTCATACTTTTGCAAGTGATGGGCCTTTGCAAACCATAATTTGAAATACAATCCTGGCTGAAATAGTTTCATCGGGTTCGATCTGCTGGCCTCTGCTCAGATTGATTTCAGACTGTATTAAATGGCTGTAAAGTTTTCTATCTGGTTCAACACAGACAGGTGGTGGATATTTGAAGAACTTAATCTTAAAAATTAGGTGACTGACTGTCTTGCAATCTCTTGTCACTTTAATTCACTGCCTTCTGACATCTGACTGCCTCTGAATTGTTCCAATGAAGCTCAGCGGATGTTTGTGGAATGATAGCTCATCTCTCAACTAATTGTCTCGCAGGCAATTGGACAATATGAGGTCAGTTAATAACCCTACAATGCCAATTCTCATCATATTTAGTGTTTAAGAGGGAACTGCAGATGCTGGAGAATCGAAGGTTACACAGAAAAGCTGGAGAAACTCAGCGGGTGCAGCAGCATCTATGGAGCGAAGATTGATTTCAGACTGTATTAAATGGCTGTAAAGTTTATCATATTTAGGATGATCTTTGCTTTATTCACCTTGTATTACCTGTTTCTTTCTCCTTGCACCATAGTCCTATTATTAATTTAACCTCTCCTGTTTCCACCCTACCATTGTCCTTTCTTTGCTTCTCCCTTTCCTTACCCTCTATTTCTTCAGTAAAATTGTTTATCTTTCTGTCTTTTAGAACATTGACTTGTTTACTCTGTTTCTCTCTCCGTGCATGCTGCCTGACCTGCCCAGTATTTTCAGAAGTTTCTGGTTTTAATTTCAGAAATATAAAGAGTGTGCTAAATGTTCCGCATTCTATATAATTATCTGATCAAACACTTCCTGCAGTTTCTTAGAGAGCCATGGTTCATCAAATATATAACGACACCATAATTTTAAATTGATCAGTATTGAAAAATGGAATGAGCTAAATTGGGTAATATTGGAAATGTATACAGAGAATGTTCTGGCCAATTCAGTATACTACGTAATGAAGATTGGTTATGATCTACACACTTTGCACACTAGCAGCATATGTTAATTGAACTGGTGCTCATGCCTTTACCAAAATAACACAGGGCATTCTTTGGAATAGAAGTGAATATACACAAATGAGCAATGAACGGAAATGGAGACTCTCGAACCCGATTTTATATTATACTCGACTGGTCTAATCAACAATAAGTGAACTCTGAACAAGCAGTCCTCAGTTACCTAAGCGTTTCTGAGAACAAGGCAAGAGACAAGAGACATTTATTGTCACATGTACCAATTGATACAGTGAAATTTGTGGTCACCATACAGCCATACGAATAAAAAAGAGCACAGAACATGATAGTCTTTAACATAGACATTCCCACACAGCAGAATCAAAGTTTTCCACTGTGAGGGATGGCACCTAAGTTCAGTCATCCTCCTCTGTTGTCCTCTGTTCACCCGTGGTCGGGGGGGCTCCCGAACCCCTCCGTAGTCGCCGCTACGGGCGGCCCGATGTTCAGGTCCGCTTGCCGGATGATGGAACTCCGATGTCGGAATGGAAGAATATTCTCAGCGGCATTAGACTTCCGAATCGGCCACTTCCTACCAGAGACCACGGCTCCCGAAGTCCACAGGCCGAGCTGGGCTGAGATTCACGCTGGCGACCCTCGGCAAAGGATCCCAGGACTCCGCGATGTTGAAGTCAGTGCCGCCTGCGCTGGAAGCTCTGCAAACCACAGCTCCCTGATGTTGAAGCAGCAGGCCCAACACTCCGGAGCTTCAAACGGCGATCCAGATAAGGCTCCGTAGTGAATCAAGTGCTGCACTTCTGTTGAAACTTTGGTCCGGTCCCCGGCAGGAAAGGCCGCGCCAATCAAGTTGGTAGGCTGCGAGGGGGGGGGGGGGGGGCGAAGATGTGACTCGGAGAATAGTCACATCCTCACCAGGTTTCCCCCTTACCCTACCACCACCCCCACATAGAAACACTAAAAAAATCCTCCAAAATGAACTTTTAAATAAACTAAAAATAAAAAAAGGCAGTAAAACAGACTGTAGGCAGAGGCTGCCATCATGCGGCGTATAAGCTGATCACTTTGAAAGTCAGAAACGCCTGTTTTCTATAATAACCTGTACCTTCTTGCTCTTCATACACTTGCTATAATTATTTTATTTCCTGGAATAATCACCCAAACACTACCTTGTAACTCTTTGACACCCGCAACACATCATGACACCCTGCCCATACAATACTCAGCCAATTTAGAGACAGACATCAAGTGCTGCTGGAAGACCATCAACACGGTGAAAGACACTCTTTGGTCTTCCCGAAACTTGTTGGTCTTCCATCAGTGAGATGTCTGACAGAGAATATTGCAAACTGGCCCATTCCAGACTGCAGAAGTACTTTCTGAAGGATTAGCTGAAGCTTGTTGCAGACATGTCAAGGTTGTTGGGGGATGACTGTAGTCCATGGTCCTTTCGCTGCCGAATATTGAGGGTCAGAGTCCCGTGGGGACACCTCTCAAACAAGGGAAGGGATATCACCCCAGGGGGCCACATGAGGGTATTTTCTTTGAAGGTGGGCAAAAACGCTACTGAATATAACAAAAAAGCAAAAACTCTTCATACATTCTCAGTGTCATTAGATTTCCGAATCGGCCACTGAATGACACTGAGAATGTATGAAGAGTTTTTGCTGTTTTTTGTATACTTATTACTCCGAATAAAGTTTATTTTTGAAATTTAAAAAAATTCTCAGTTCCCCATGCCCACTTAGGCCCCAAATGCTGATCCCCTGCTTCCCAACCCCTTCACCTGGCCCCAGTCCCAAACCCAGCTTGTGTTCCTGCATGTGCTGCAGAGTATGTGAATGAACTATTTTAAAAAACCCATTCAGTGGCCGCTGGTCCTTTCATAACATTGCAGTTTGCACTGTCGGGCTAGAACTGAAATGTTAGCAACACTGCAGCCCCATACCATACCCATTAGTCCCCACAGCAATTGTTAGAACATCTTTCATGCCAGCATGCATTTTCACTAAAAGGAGATAAAAGCAATTTTGATTGTTATTGTTAGAAGGCTGAGGGAAAACGGTGTTGTGTTCCTTCAACCTCCCATGGTAGGATGTGTTCCAATTCACTAAGTGCTCCTTTCAGTCTGGCTTTTAACGGTAATCACAAAATCTTCCATTTCCATGTTAGATAGAGTTGCTGTCTGATGGCATTTAGGCCATTTCTGGCTCGAACCATTTGTGGTCAGACTTGGGTTACATAAACATCATAAGGAAAATTTCCCACCTGCTGTTGCCTGTTTGCCCATTGCACAAAATACATCAAAGGTATTTATTGAAGATTCAGCCTGATGTTCTAATGACATTCCCGAAGCTGGGCCAGGTCAAGCAGCAAAATAGAGCTGATATTTCAGCTCTTTTCACTCAGCAAAACACATCGCACCTCTTGTCCCTTTTATATATTATTTTCGAACACATTGTGCATTTAACACACTATAATACATAGCAGGCTCAAATAAAACATACAGAATAAAGGGTGGGTCCCAACAGACATTTTATTTTATTCTGTTTTAACTAATTGTTGAATCATGCAGGCTCAATGACCAAACAATGCAGTCCTTAAAATAAGACACAAAGTGCTGGAGTAACTCAGCAGGTCAGGTCAGGTAGCATCTCTGGAGAACCTTTCAGGTTGTGACCCTTCTTCAGACTAATTGTAGGGGGAGGAGAAAAAAGTCTAGAAGAGAGGAGGACCAGGACAAAGCATGGCAGATGATAGATGAACACAGGCAAAGGGGGATTTTTGATTAACAGATGGTTGGACATTGATACAAATACATCGATAGATGCTCCTGAACACATCATCAGTGATGTAACCTGGGGTCATTGGGTGTTTCGGGTCTTTCAACATCAGACACCCTCACCCAGGCGACCCAGCCGTGGTTGATCAGACCACGACTTGTGTTCAGGTGGCATTCGCTCCTCCCCATGGATCTTCTCTCCTGATCCAGAGCCATCTTGAGGCCTTCTCCGCTGCCTCTGTGGTGTTCTTGATGGCCATTCTCCTCGCCACTCTGTTGATGCTCAGTGCACTCAAGGCTTTGTAGAGCGAATGCCCTGCAAAACCTCTGCAGCCAACCTCGATGGGCATACACCTTGCCTTGCAGCCCTGCTTGCAGCAGTCTATGACCAGTTCTTGGTCATCTTCCTCTCGTGGGCCTCCTCCAGATGGTCCTCTCATGGCACTGTCAGTTCCAACAAGATGATGTTTTTGGTTGCCTCTGAGACCAGGAGGATATCTGGCCTCAGGGTGGTCGTGGCAATGTGCTGTGGGAACTTTAGCTTTCACCAGGTCTACGGAAAGCTGCCAGTCCTGCGCAGTTGCCAGGATTCCTGACAGATTCCTGGCTGCTGTGGTTCTTGGCAGCTGCATTCTGGCCTTCACGAATGTGATCATCTGGGTGGTGGGGCGTTCTTGTCGACAGCTGCTGATTCCCATGCTGATGGCTTCTGCAATGGGCTTGAGAACCTGGTCATGACGCCATGTATACCGGCCCTGTCCAAGAGCCTTTGGGCAGCAGCTCAGGATGTGTTCCAACGTCCCCTTGCCTGAGCATTGCGGGCAATCTGGAGATTCCGCTTTGCCCCAGATGAAGAGGTTCGATGGGCTGGGCAGGACATCATACACTGCCTGGACCAGGAACTTGATGCACTGTGGTTCAGCCTGCCAGAGTTCAGTCCATGTGACTTTTCGGTCCATGGCCTGCTCCCACCTTGTCCAGGCTTCCTGCTGCCTCAAGCCACCCGCTCTGGTAGACCTCTCCTCCTCCACAACTGCCCTCACTTCCTCCTGGACCAGCCTGCCCCTCTCCTTCCCCTTGGCCTTGTCAAACTGGGGAAATGGGAAGGTTCCCAGGCCAGCTCTTCCCCGAGTCACTGCTCCCACCAGGACTATGTGGCGTATCCGATACTCTGCTTGCAGCACGGCTTCGCCGGCTCTCCACTTCCTCCCAGTTTTCACCTCCACCCCTGCTTGAGCCACCTTGGGGTCGCTGGAATCCCTGTACAGCATCACCTCTCTGGCCCGAGTCACCTTGAACTCCTCCTCCAGGGACTTCAGGGGCAACTGGAGCTTGGTATTATTTCCATAAAGGGCGATGCTGCTAAGGCTCCTGGGCAGTCCCAGCCACTTTCTGAGAAAGCTGTTGACTTTCCTCTCCAATCTCTCCACGATGGATATTGAAACAAGCAGTGGCCAGAGTATCCTTGGCAGGATACCATGCTGGTAAATCCATGCCTTGAACTTGCCGGGAAGCCCCGACAGGCCCACTGCTCTGAACCAACTCTCCAGCTCCTGACAGGTTGCCTGGACAGATGCTGTATCCTTCAGACTGCTGTTAAACACCTTGCCAAGACTCATCACTGGCCTTTCGGAGACAGTTGGGATTGGTGTCCCTTCGATGCTGAAGCGGAACCTGTCCATGACTTTACCCTTCTTCAGCACCAGTGACCTTGATTTTCCAGGCTTAAACCTCATCCTTGCCCATCCAATCAGTTTCTCCAACCCCTGCAGGATCCACCTGCCTCCTGGCACTGACTCAATGGTGACAGTCAGGTCGCCCATGAAGGCTCTGATTGGTGGTTGGCGCATTCCTGACTTGGTCCGAGGGCCCCGGCACTCTGGCTCAGCAGACTTGACGATCATGTTCATCGCCAAAGCAAAAAGGATCACAGAGATGGTACAGCCTGTGATGATCCCAACCTCCAGTCTGTGCCACTCTGATATTACTGACCCTGATGAGACTCTCATGCTGAACTGGTTGTAATAGTCCAGGATGAGATCTGCCACTTGGCCCGGCACATGATGCTTGGCCATGACTGTCTGGATCAGCTTGTGCGGGATGGAGCCGTAGGAGTTGGCCAGGTCAAGCCAGAGCACTGTCAGGTCTCCCTTGTTCTCCCTGGCTTCTCTGATGAGCTGGGTCACCACTCCCGTGTGCTCTAGACACCCCGGCACTCCAGATAAGCCTCCCTTTTGCACAGAGCTGTCGATGTAGCCATCGCTGGAGAGAAAGTTGGTCAGCCGCCTCGCCACCATGCTGAAGAAAATCTTGCCTTCAACGCTTAGCAAGGAGATGATCCTGAACTGATCGATCTTCTTGGAATCTTCTTCCTTTGGGATCCAGACTCCTTCAGCAAATCGCCACTGTTGCGCCACTTTCCCTCTCCTCCAAAGTCAGTGATGAAAAAAAGGTGTGAGACAAAAAGATTGTGGAGTTGCGAATTGTGAAGTCAGAGGAAGGAATGTAGGTTGGGGGGGGGGGGGGGAGAAATAGGTGTGTGTCCATGTGGGTCACGGGGGGGGGGGGGGGGGGGGGGGGGTTATAGGGGGTGGTGGAAAAAAATGGAGGGGTAAAGGGAAGGGTGGGATCAAGGAAAGAGCGTTCACATCACAGCCCTGTTTCCATTAATCTTTCCACCACCACGCACAAGAAGCACAAAAAGCGCAAGACAGACACCATTGCATGCGGATGCCGAGAAGTGTGTTCAGCTCTGGCTGAACAACTTGTGTGTGGAAGGTACACAAAAAAGCTGGAGAAACTCAGCGGGTGCAGCAGCATCTATGGAGCGAAGGAAATAGGTGACGTTTCGGGCCAAAACCCTTCTTCAGACTGACTCGTGTGTGGACTTGTGTGTGGACTCGACAAGAAGAAGAAGGGGTACGGTTTGTTGAGGTTTATCTAAAAATGGAGAATTCAATGTTCATAATGTTGGGGTTGTAAGCTGTCAAAGCGGAATATGAGGTGCTATTTCTCCAGTTAGCATGTGGTCTCACTCTGGCAATGGAGGAAGCCCAGAGCAAAAAGGTCAGTATGGGAATAAGAAGGGGAGTTTAAATGGTTGGCAACCGGGCAGTTGCTTTCTTCACAAATACTGCTAAACCCACTGAATTCCTCCAGCAGATTCTTTGTTGTTAATACATAAATAAACCTGGTTTAACATGTTGCTCCGCTATTTTTGAGTTTACTTAGTCTTCACAGCAGCTGAGTGATCAGGGGTGAACAGTTTATAACAGGATCCGACCAAACAAAAAAAAAAAATCGTTACACCCAGTAATAAATTGTGACAAAACTTACATCTGCTCTTCATCAAATTTTCAAATATAAGTCCCAAAGATTCTGCAGAACTACCACAGGAAAGAGAAACAACTGAAAAGTAAGTTTACATATGCAATTATATTTAATGAAAGTGGATATCGAAACTCACAATGCAATATGGTGTGAGAGTCTAGGACTAGAGGTCATAGCCTCAGAATTAAAGAACGTTCTTTTAGGAAGGAGATGAGGAGAAATTTATTCGGTCAGAGGGTGGTGAATCTGTGAAATTCTTTGCCACAGAAGGCTGTAGAGGCTAAGTCAGCGGATATTTTTAAGGCTGAGATAGATAGATTCTTGATAAGTACATGTGTCAGAGGTTATGGGGAGAAGTCAGGAGAATGGTGTTCGAAGAGATAGACCAGGAATGATTGAATGGCAGAGTAGACTTGATGGGCCGAATAGCCTAATTCTACTCCTATTCCTTTTGACCCGATGACCTTAATAGGGAAACAAAGAATGTATAGCTGTAAATCAAAGACTGAATGTTGTTAGTGCACCCTCATCCAGCCTCCAATCCTCCGTACAGCTGAAGGATTGATTTGTATTTGATTCTCTCGACGAGTATTTATTCAAGGGATTTCCTGACCTCCCTCCTTCACTTTGGCAGAAACTCTAATGAAATAATTTGCACCAATGTTTACTTCATTTTTCCATGGCTTCTGCTTATGTTACCATAAAAGCTTACAGAAAGGTTACATCTTTACGAGCAAACTCAAAATAAGAAAATTTGTGATGTTTGAGCTTTAACAAGAGGCAGAGTTAGCACGACTCTTGGTTTATTTATTTCAATCATGATCAGTGACCTATTGAACCTTGAATAGAAACTTACATAGGAGCATTTGAACACATTGTGGGAAGGATGCTGAATATATGTGGTTATAAATGTGAGGTGTCAAGGAATCTGAGATTTTTGGTCAGCATTTTCTCCATGCCATCTTCCAGAATAAACAATAAGATGTTAGTATTTATTGATTCAATAGAAACCGTCAAGGTCAAGGGCAGTATATTCATCATGGATTCACTAGTCTCGGTCAGAACTGCATCATAGGGTCATTCATCCTTTACTTTTTGATTGCTACAACAGTTAGTCAGGTTGAAAAATGACTACAAAATGACCTTTCTGTCGATTTTTGTTCAGCAAGAGAGATGTGTGTTATTACACTGAGAAGGCTTTTATTATCACAACAAAGCTGACAGACATCTGCATCTACCGGTAATCCTGGAGCAGATTTTTTTAAAAGACTACATTTTGAGACCTGATGACGTGATAATTAAAGCAGTGACAAGAATTTTAAATGAATCGGCAAGCTTTCCTCTATTAAATACATTATAGCAATATTGGCAGGAAATTGAAAGAACCAAAAGACAAAAACAATGCCGGTTGGCACCACTACAAGAGCAATTTCTGGCCCACATACTCAGAAATGGACTCAATTATAATATCCCAACAGATCATGTGAGAACCAAGGGCTGGTAGAGCTGCTGTCCCACAGCTCCAGAGGTCCGAATTTGATCATGACCTCGGGTGCTGTGCTGTCTGCGTGAAATGTGCACGTTTTCCCTGTGACCGTGTGGGTTTCCTGTGGGTGCTCTGGTTTCCTCCCATATCCCAAAGATGTGCAGGTTTGTAGGTTCATTGGCCTCCGTTAAATTGTGCCTAATGTGTGGGGAGTGGATGAGTAAGTGGGATAACATATAACTAGTGTGGACAGATGATCGATGGTTAGCAAAATTATTATTTCCCATTTAAAATGTAATTTATTTCTGACTATGTGACACATCAGATTTGGCATAGATGTCAGCCATATAAGGTGCAGGACGATGGGGGTAGTTTGATTTGAATTTCTGTTTGCAAAGGTCAGGAAAGAAGAAATATAGGAAAAACTGAAATTACGGGTAACAATTTGTTACCCTAAAAAAAATAAGACCTGCCATCCAGGAGGATAGCTGGCCAGTTGAGATGGGTAACCTGATCAATCACTATAACCATCATCAGTGGATTTGTTCCCCAAGATGCTCATATAGCCACAGAGCTCAATGCAGAGCACAATGCATTGACAAATAAATTGAATCTTGTAATCTTGTAATCTTGTAATGGTGCTGAGAGAGGAAGTATCAGAGAATTAGCTCTCATGTTTACACTAATTTCACAAACGGATAAAGACAGAAGAAATTCTGGTCTCATGTACCTATTAAACCCCGGGTCAGACTCTTGCACATCAATGGGAGTTCAAACCTGGGCTCATTTCTTAGTGTTGGGAGGCAGAGGGGATTACCATTACCATTATGAAGTGTCTGACACGAAGCATTGCCTATTCATACCCTCCAGGGATGCTGCCTGACCCCGCGGAATTACTCCAGACCTTGTTTTCCACCTTAGATTCCAGCATCTGCAGTTCCTTTTGTCTCCACTATGAATAGGGTTTGTTGAGAAAATTAATAATCCACGTCAAAACAAAATTTTAATACGGGATTTCATTTGTTTGGATAACAAGAAATGGAGAAAGACAATGGAACTATGATATGTCATTTTTATAACAATACACCTTAAAATGTTGAACCAAAATCAAAAGAGTAGATGTATCAAACAACGTGCAGGTAAACAGAACCAGATAGGTTGAAGAGACGTTGACAATTTGGGAAGAGTTTTATATGTTCTACCGACTGTCTTGAGTCAGTCTAAACTTAATGTTGGTAATCTCATTTGTGAGCACAAAAGGAAGCTTTTACTCCAGTGTAAGACATAACGAGAGCTGCAGTGGCAGAGATGATGCAGTGGCAGAGATGATTCTTCTGCCCCTGTGGTAAATACAAATGTACTCATGGATTTTGATTCAAAGAAGAATATGAGAGCTGTCTTGGCCCTAAGCCCACCAGGTAGTCATTAGACAAAAACACTGAGCAGAAATATTTGATCATCCATTATTTGTATTTTTGGTACCTTTCTTTGATCAAACTTCCTGTTGTGGTCATCTATCCTTTATTTTATTTGTTCATATTTATTGTTCATTCCTAATTGCCTCTGAACTGAATAACTCGTTTCAAAATTTGGAGAGCAGTAAAGAGTGATTACATACCTTTGGATTCAAAGGTCATATATCAATGAGATTAGGTATGGATAGTGGATTTTTCTTCCCAATGGGATTTTGGTGAACCACTTGATTTAATAACAATCTGAAAGCTTTATCATCATTATTGGAATTACCTTATGAATTTAATATTTATTTAATTACTTAAATGAGTGGTTTGAACTCATTTCTCCAAATCAATAGTCCAGACATCAGGACAGTTTTTCAGTACATAAGCTGTCAAGCTTTCAAACCCGTATTGGTATTGAATTATCATACAAGGTCTTAAGGTTATTAAGGCTGCTGTGTAAATGCAATTCCTTTGGATGGTGACATTAACAAAGGCTTCTGCATCAAAAGAGTAGAATAGCTTTTGTAACAATGTATAACTGGAAGATAGGATGATGTGGGACAAATGTACAAAATGATGCAGGGCATTTGTTTGTTATGGAGAAAAAGAGTGAGTGAATTTCTGTAGTCTGGAGCTACTATATGTGCATATCAAACGTTAACATCTAAAGGACTTGCAAAGCTTAAAAACTCCATTAACATATTTAACCTATAATAACAAATGCTGTTGACACATAATTAACTTGTCTTCCTTTTTTGCTACAACTGAGGCAGAGAGTTACATGGAAATTAACAGTTGTGAACAATAATTTTTTCAGTTGTTCATGGTTGCATATCTTTTAAAGTTTAATTTCCTATTTTATGAGCTTTAAGTACTAAATTAATTAGAAAGATGAAATATTTTGATAACTCCCAGAAACATGAACTGCAATCTTCTTCAAGAATATCATATTTATTCCTTTATGAATGCTCTGTGACTAAAGAACATTTCACTTGGGCCAATTAACATATATAGTCTGTATGGTGGCATTTAAATTTGCATCTTCTCACATTTCTCTCTAAATTATGGGCTTGCCTTCAGTATTTGTTAATGTTGTACATGTTGCATTAAGGGAGTTTTCTCACATCTGACACCTCTTCTCATAGGTAAAAATAATGTATATTTCATGTTTTATTTTGATAATAGTACTGAATATTCACATCATCTTATAGTTTACAGAGCCTATAATACACAATAGCTGCATCACTATAACAGAATTTGCACATTGAAACTTTAACCCTTGCCTTTGTTTGGATCTTTTCCGTATTATTTCTCCAAAATGACCATGTCATGTTTAATATCATACTGAAAGTGAAAACTAATCTGTGCCCCAAAGAGTGTCCATTTTGGCAGTGTATAACCAAACTCGTGTACCTACAGTGTACCTACGACCTACATTTTAACTTGGCATAAAATGGCATTATCCAGCTTGGGAAGAGAAAGTAAGATTTCAAAGTACAGAGTGATTCAAGTACAAAATAACCATGTCCTGGCCTTATAGACAGTGGGCCGAGGTGCTTTTTCGTTTCATTTTGTAACCCAAATCACGTATCTACCAGTATTTATAACATATTGTGTAAAAATATTATAGAAATCATATCTGAAACTCGTCAAGAACTAAACCTCCACATATTTTTAAAATATGAGAAAAGCCTCCAATTTTCTGAGTAGTAATTGTCCAATCAAAGCACATTTGACATTGAGTTGGATGCCAATTGACCAATTACGCGCTTTAGACATAGACATAGAAAATAGGTGCAGGAGTAGGCCATTCGGCCCTTCGAGCCTGCACCGCCATTCAATATGATCATGGCTGATCACGCAACTCAGTATCCCATCCCTGCCTTCTCTCCATACCCCCTGATCCCTTTAGCCACAAGGGTCACGTCTAACTCCCTCTTAAATATAGCCAATGAACTGGCCTCAACTACCTTCTGTGGCAGAGAATTCCAGAGATTCCCGCTCTCTGGGTAAAAAATGATTTTCTCATCTCAGTCCTAAAAGACTCCCCTCTTATCCTTAAACTGTGACCCCCAAGTTCTGGACTTCCCCAACATAGGGAATAATCTGTTCAAGAAGGAATTGCAGATGCTGGATAATCGAAGGTACACAAAAATGCTGGAGAAACGCAGCGGGTGCACTGCACCCGCTGAGTTTCTCCAGCATTTATGTGTACCTAGGGAATAATCTTCCTGCATCTAGCCTGTCCAACCCCTTAAGAATTTTGTAAGTTTCTATAAGATCCCCCCTCAATCTTCTAAATTCTAGCGTGTACAAGCCGAGTCTATCCAGTTCTTCATATGAAAGTCCTGCCATCCAGGAATCAGTCTATGTTTCATGCTAGCTAGGCAGCAAGCAAACTGGGATCATGGCTGCCTCCTAATAACATCACAACAATAGAAAGGTTTGGAAGGAAGGAAGGTAATGCTAACCACTTGCTGATCATTTTGTTTTACAATTGATTTACCTTTGTAAAGTTATGATGTTATAAAATAAAAATGGTAAATAAAAGTGTGGATCTAGGGTTAGGATTAGGGTTAGGGTTAGGGTTAGGGTTTCCTTTCAGGGTTAGGGTTAGGGTTAGGGTTAGGGTTAGGTTTAGGGTTAGGGTAAGGGCAGGGGTCGGAAAACAATGGCCCACGGGCCAGATCCTGCCCATAACCCGAAAACATCCTGCAGGCATTATTTTTCTTTCTGAGGATTTCCGTGACGGAGCCGGTGCTATGGGGGTGCTGAAGGCGGCCCTGGGCCGAGCGGAGCAGCAGGGGGGAAGAGAGCCGACGCGAGCGGTCGGACTGATGGAGCCGGCGCTATGCGGGTGCTGAAGGAGGCCCGGGCGGCGTGCAGGGCAGTGCTGCTCCCCACCATGTTGACATTCGGTGTAATCGTGGCATCGGGTGGGCTGCTGCTGATGATCCAGAATGATATGCTGGCTGAGGTGGACGCGCTGAGCAGCCACATGTAAGGAGCCCACAGCCGGTCCCAAAGCTGCTTCAGCTCCAGCCGTGGGCAGCTCTGGAAGGGGGGGGGGGGGGGGGGGGGGTTAGGGTTAGGCGTTTTCCTCTCTGTGGAAGATGCCTTAGTCTTCCCCCAGCCTGACACTGCCCCAGTTCCACTATGGCCATGACCCCCACTCTGCACACTGGCAGTCAGTGAGGTTCAGTAAACTGGGGAACGCACAGAATCTGTCCTCACCCATTAATTAGGGTGGTTCAGGAGTCGGTGAAACCCAGGACCTCTGCGGCAGTGTTCCCATATACAGCTATATATTCAATGTTCCCATATACAGCTATATGTTATTGAGCACAAGAGGGCGATGTTACTTTTTCTAATTAGCCTAATTAGTTAGTGTGCAACTTTTTGCACTGACGTGTTATGAATTCCTTATCAATAATTTTTTATCTAAATCTGTGCCAAATTTCAAGTAGACACCAGACATGCATCACGAAAGTTAAAATCTAGAGCCCTTTTGGCACCTCGGCCCACAGCCTATAATTGGTATGCTTTTGTGTTAAATTACCTGCCTCTGTAATTTGTTCCCAATTGTTATACATTATGTCAATTTGTAATCAACAGGATACATTGACCCAGTAATTCCTGGGAGCAGCAAGCTATCCACACTCATGATTCTTTTATTGGAAACATTTTCACAAAATCCAGCCAGCCAGCAAAGCCTTGTGTGGTTTTTTTCCCAAGAAGGCTTTGAAAAGATCCTTGCCTCTCTTTCTTGGTCTGACTGGTAATTTCTTCCTCTTTCTGAGCTTGGACTTGATTACTTGTTTTGAGAATCCAGTGTGGGCACACGAACAATGTAGCACTCCTGCTGGAGTGGCACTCCAGCTTCATTTCTGGGGATGTTGGCCCAAGTCAAATCTTCAGTCTGAAGAAGGGTCTCGACACGAAACGTTGCCAATTCCACTCTCCATAGATGCTGCCTTACCCGCTGAGATTCTCCAGCATTTTTTTGTCTACCTTCGAATTTTCTAGCATCTGCAGTTCTTTCTTAATCAAATCACTATTGCTGGTTTGTTTATCCTTTAATTGGATTTAAAGGATTTTGTGAAAAGCCTTGGAGTGCCTACTATATGTAATCAGAAAATGATGGAAGAGCAGAGATCACCACTGAATTTTAGACGATCAGTTCTGTGCCAGGTTTGAAGAGTTGCTTTTCAAGCACCATTTGCATCAGTCAGCCGAAGACTGGCACCTTGGTCATGATGCATTTCACCATCAATGCTGGCCTTTGCTGAAAGGTGGCACCCAATAGAGGAGAATTGGACAATGCTTTCCTGGGGTAGCAGTGAACCTGGTTGTCAAAGGTTGCTGTGTTGTACACTGGAGCCATGTTGGTAAAGGACCTTTAAATGAGGATGTTGAGTGTGAGGTCCATCGGGCCAGGTGTTCCAATGAGAGAGTCAAACACGGTATGCTTAACCTCTAAACATGTGCAAACACAAAGCTCATGTGTATTCTAAGTGAGGTTAGAATGACCTTGCTTCTGGAGTCTAGGTAATGAAAATCCACCCCAGTCTTTCTAAGGCCAATATATATCTCCTTCCTACACATTTAAAAGCTTCAAAGTTAAGCAATCTCAAATATTAAAATATGCACATGACAGATTGACATATTAATCAACTTTTGGACTTTTATGACTTGTCAGATACTTCTTTAAATTTTCCAAATGCAGTTAAGTTTCAATTTTTACTTTCCTTAGAAACCAGGTTGACAAAACAAAAATCTCTATTACGTTCTGTATATGTCCAGGTACTGTATCAACATCTCTATTAAACATATGATAGATACTGCAATAGTAGATTATTCAACAAGAATAATGTATCCACTGAGCATGTAATCTAATTTCATTCCACCTTAATTGAAGAGTCTGTTATTTATGCAATGCTGAATTGCTAATTCAGACACATGGGATGATTACATTTTTGTTTTACAAAAGTGTCTAACATTGAAATAACGATTATTCCATATCTTCTGTCACTATCAACATGCTTAATTCCTCACAGCAGAAATTCAATTGAAGAGGAGTTAATTCAGCTCTTGACTGTTCAGTCAGAGAAGATTGAAATACAAAGACACAGAACTGATCTTGCAAATAAAATGTGAGGTTATTTAAATTACTTTATCTTCCCACTACACTTACATAAATATCTTAAATGAGCAGCAATGTCAAGAATGTCAAGAGTATTTAATTTTTACAACAACAGAACAATAAAATTCTTACTTGCAGCAGCCTAACAGGCCTATAAATGCAAAACATAATATTTTTTTAAAATCCATAAATTAATAATCATAACATTGGGTGGCCATAATAGTGCAAAAATTGAGGTCCACAGTGTACTCAAAAATACATTCCACAAAGTGTTGTATAGTGTTAATGAGCCCGATGGTGGTCAGGAAGAAGGTGTTCTTGAACCTGGTGGTCACAGTTTCCAAGCTCCTGTACCTTCTTCCAAATAGTAGGAATGAAATGTGAGCATGGACAATGGCATGGGTCTTTGATGATAATGGTTGCCTTTTTGAGGCAGTGATCTTCAGCACCAGCACTTCTTTAAAAGTTAGTGCTGGAATTGGTTCCAATTTTTAATTAGGCTAGAAATTAGAAGAGAATGACAATCAGCCCATTAGATGTTTATTGGAAATGTATCTTCCAATAGAAAGCCAAATGGGGTTGATTAGGTAATTTCACAAAAACTAATAGTATTGACACAAGATATTTGGATGCACTGTTAACATATAAATTAGGGGAGGCATGTTGGTGTTGCAGTAGAGCTACAGTCTTACTACGCCAGAGACCCGGGTTCAATCCTGACTATGGTTGCTTGTCTGTATGGAGTGTGTATATTCTCCTTATGACCTGCGTGGGTTTGCTCCAAAATCTTTGGTTTCCTCCCACACTCCAAAGTTAATTGGCTTGATATACTGTAAATGTAAAATTGTCCATAGTGTGTGTAGGGTAGTGCTAATGTACGAGGATTGCTCGCCAGTGTGGACTCGGTGGGCCAAAGGGCCCATTTCTGTGCTAGATGTTTTAGCATCATAGAATGACATCACTCTAATCATTTTTCCAACACTTTCTTTATGACCTTTTCAAATATTTAAATATTCCTGCTCTTGGTATAGGGAACCATTAAGATCAGAAGTGCAGATGGAAATTTGACCCACTGCAACGAGATATCTAAATCACTTTTGATTATATTCTCTGTATTTGGATGTGCTAAATGTATCTCAATATGTTTGTCTAACTTTACGCTTGGTTCTGTCTCAGTTCCTAACTTCAAGGCACCAGCAATAAACCATGTTTGGCATTAAAGGTCAGTT